>NW_004193022.1:0-1689 GCF_000321355.1 Plasmodium cynomolgi strain B
TAATATATTAAAGTAGATAAAAATATATTTACTAATAAAGACATATTATGTTGATTGTAATTATTAATATTTTTTTTAGAGGGCTAGGATATAAAATTGTCAAATGTAGTCATTACATAAACTGAAGGATGTTATAGAATCAAAATAATATGCTTAATTATCATGTTTGAGAAAATTTATTAGTATTAAATCTAATTTATATTTCCTATATTATTTATTATGATCTTGTGTCTTTAAATTTATACAATATTTATTTTACTACATAAAACAACTAGACATTTAGAGTTATCACTATGATTAACATATTTTGTTAATGATAATTGTAGTAATGATATATCTATCTAAAGGATTATTTAATTCATAATCTGTGATAGGATATATTCATTCTTCTACGCCCATCAACCATTCCATCACTATACGGGTTGGATCCATCTATATCTTCTATAGGATTATACATATTTATGTTCCTTCCTAGTAATTTGTTTATAAATCCTCCAGCTGGTGTAAACTAATGAATTATAATTACATATACGATTTAAGCAAATTATGTATTTTTTAACTGTTTTTCTATGTGAAAAATATAATTATATGAAAATTATGATTTTGTGGATTTTAATTATATTTTCAGTTACCCTATATAGTAGAAAAGAAATAAAAGGAACTCCTAATACTGGAACAACTGAACCTGTAATACTTTTTGAGTGTCCACCTTCAGTTGTATCATCCATTTGAATGGTTTCAATTGATCTTGTAAAATTTCGAAAATCAGATTGTTGATTCACACCTAAATCTGCATTCTGTGTTGCAGTTTGTTGAGGGGGTATAGATGTAACACTGGGCTGACTATAAGACTGAACTGCTTCATGTTCTTGTTGTTCATGATGTTTTTGTTCTTCTGAAACTACTACAATATTATCACGTTGTTTACAACTAAATGAAGATAATTTTTTGTGTTCATTATCTTTGAATAATTCAGAAAAATATCTCCAATAAAAATTGTTTCTATTATATTTATTATAGCATTCTGAATGTGCCTTTTTATATATAGTAACGTATTTTTCTATGTATTGCTTATAATCTTTATCACATGTGGTGTCTGGATGAGCAGTCTCCAACTCAATATCTCGATAATCCTTAGAATAATAAAATAGCAACTTATATTCTTCATATCTATTAAGATCAATTAGGTAATGTTTAGGACACACCGTCATATATGTTGTATTATTATCTAGTTCTGTATAAATCTTTAAAATAATGTTTTTGAACACACGCTCATTTTTTACTAAAGGATATATTTTATCACCTAAATAATAATACAAATAACGACAAAGATCATTGTCAAAATTATCTGTTTTTTCCTGTTTTTCCCTATATATAAAACAGAGAGCCTTTAGAATTTTTTCAGATATTTTATCAAATTCATAAGTCTTATATTCTCCTTTTTCCAACAATTTACTTATGCTTGAGTAAAATTCAATTCCTTCACACCCCTCCTTTCCACGTTCAAAATAAGAATACTTAATTACTGAAGTTAATTTATCTATATCACCTTTCTAAGACAAATGATAAAACAATAGTATATATAATATATAGAGAAATATAAAAAATATGGTAGTTTATAATATAACATATAAGAAATTCCTTATCCTAATTAATAAGTATAACAGACAATATAAAAGAAATAATTAT
>NW_004193023.1:0-1689 GCF_000321355.1 Plasmodium cynomolgi strain B
ATCATTGATAGTATAACACAAATATATGAATTTATTTATAATTATTTCCATTTGTTAAAAATATTTTTATTTGTTTTGTACAAGTATATTACATAAATTTTTATATATGCCCTAAAAATAATAAATTTAATAGGAAATATATTTTAATGTATTAAGAAAAATACATTATAAGAATAACTATATTTTAATGAAAACTTCCACATTTTTCTATTAAAATAATATGTATTCTGAATAAATAATAAATAGAACTATCATTATAATAATTGCTATTTTGAAATATAAGAATAAATTTATATCATTCCTTGATGCTTTTACCATAATTTATTAATATGCACTATATTTTCCAAATTAATTTATTACAAAAAATTTGAATTTCGTCATTATTAATATTTATCATAAATAAATGAAATACTTTGTATATCATTTTGTAAATAATTTAAAATTAACACTATGTTTAAAAATAAATGGGCCATATGTTTTTTTAAATATTGTATTATTGTATGATTAAAATTTGCACGTCATTTCATGTAATTTTTATATTTAATATAAAATATCCTCTACGAATTGAGTTATTTGCTAATCATACTTAGGAATGTGTTGCAGAATCATAACCTATATTATACGCTATATTCTGTTCTGTCTCCCTAGTTCTTCCAGAAGTAGGTAATAATGTGTTAGTATTATCGAACTGATTCTCGAAAAACACATTTTTTCTTCTTTTTCGACGAGTTATTAGTAATCCAATGGGAGTAAACTATATTTTAGATAAATTATGTGAATCATAAATGTATAGTGTTTATCCTCTTATTTTTGAAAAATATGTAATAATAAATGTAATATTTATTATTAATCGGTAAATAAAATAATTTAACTTTGTACAGTGCAAAAAAAAAAAGGACAAAGTTGTTAGTATAATCATAGGAATTATTATAATATTACGAGGATCTTGTTTTATAAAAGATGGCAAAATTTTCTCTAAACCTTTACAATTATCTATAGATATCATCTTTTCTTCATAATTATGTTTAAAATTCTTTAGCTCTCTACAGTAATAATTGTCATTATTTTTACATTCTTTTAAATACTCTATATATAAATCTGAACATTCTTTTGCGAAATCACAGTTCAAATGTTTGTCATTCTTATTGAAGTTCTCATAGAGTTCGATTAGTTTAGCCGATTTTGTGAATATAACATCATTGGGGTTATTCAAATATTTTATACACATAACATGATCACTATCTACATCGATATATTTATTTAGGAAGCTTTTGTACAATTGCCACGCCAGTTCATGTTTTTTATTATCCCGTAATAAATAGTCGTATATCCAGTAATACAAATATATAAATCTATTATCAATATATATATCTGGAAGCAAAATATTTGTATGATATATATACATCATAACTTTATTGCAAGAATTTAGATCAATTAAGTTACTGAATCCTTCATATTCTGATTTAATATCTCCGCATCCGGGATTATATATGCTATTAAAATCTATAGAATAACTTTCTATCACATTTGTGTGTTCTTTATATGAACCTTCGAAATTATACTAATAAAAAGAAGAATTATATTTTATAATAAATAAATATTAAAAAAATATATCATAAGATATATTTAAAATTTCATGTTTAAAATAAATAATTAAAGAAAAATAAGACTAATAAGGTTATTGTTGAA
>NW_004193661.1:0-1690 GCF_000321355.1 Plasmodium cynomolgi strain B
TTTTTACGCTTCTTCCCAGATTCTTTGGTTACTGGCTGTTGTATTTCAGAATTGTACATTTCTGAATTATTCATTTCTGATTGTTCCATCTGTGGTTGTTGCATTTCTGGTTGTTCCATCTGTGGTTGTTGCATTTCTGAATAATACATTTCTGGCTGTTGCATCTGTGAATAATACATTTCTGGGTGTTGCATTCCTTGTTGAAGCATTTGGAGATAGAACATTTGTCCTTGGTACATTTGTGGGTACATCATCCCATTTGGAAGCATTGGAGATGGTACCATTTGTTCTTCATACATTTGGGGTTCCATTGTTTGTTCTTCATACCCTTGGGAATGCGTTTGCGAATTACTTTGGGATTTACTTTTTTTCTTTGGTTTTATAATGTATTCATCATGATCCACTGATGATGCATCCTTTGCTTTCTTCTTGCAGCATGACTTTCTACCACAGCACTTATTACAACCGTACTAACAGGATGAAAAAGTGTAGCACATATACATGACATATATGATGTGTTTATTTTATATTTTCAACATGGAATATTCGTGCAGTTTGTTATTTTTTCTATATGCTGCATTTAAAATAGTTATATACCTGACGACAAACAACATAAAGCATAGAGAACACCAATAAAAAAACAAACACGGCAACGGGAATAGCTACTTTATCTTCTTTACACACACTGGAAGTGCCATTTGGAATTTGCAGTTTTGCACATGTTTTTCCCAATAGGTCTGTATACTTACTCCAAACAGTGGTTGCGCAATCCTGTATTTTTGTTCCTACAGCCTTGAGTTGTTCAAGTACACCTGTCATTACAACACTCTATTATAATAGAAGAAATGGATATATTATTATGAATTGCATACAATTCATTACAACCTTATTATAGGAAGATTTTAGGATATAATTAAGTAATTTACATAGGAATTCCTTTGGGGAATATTTGTTATTATGTGTTCTCAGTTCCTCCTATTCTTCAGTTGCATAGCATTGTGTATATTTAACATTTCTTGTCACGTATGGAATGACATAAGCGCTGCTCTGCATTTTTGCATTCTTCAAAGGAAATATTAAAAATTTTACTTATTTTTCTATGTATTATGGAGGACGATATTCATAGGTAATGCAGAAAATTTGATTATTTCATTCTGCTTCTCAAAATATACTCCCTTCTATGGATCTACGAACTTATATATTTTGCATGTATTTTATTATACTGCATTCACTAATTTTAGTATTATATGAACATACTAATGTTACATGATGAACCATCGAATTCCTTTGTGAATATTTTTTATAGAAAGTATTGTACAGGAAAAACTATATTCTTCGCATAGTATAATTTTTTGCTGTATTACGTCAGGCATGGACATTAATAATATAAATGTTACCATGTGGTAATAACCCTCTTATGAGAATTACTCTGTCCTCCGATAAATGATAAATGGAGTGGAAATATAAAAAAGCTAAATTAACATAAAGATGCGAATCAACATCTCCGTTGGTCGCCTTAAACTGCATCTGATCTTTTCATATGCATTTTACATATATTCCGTAGGTTGCCATTTGTACAACCTTACATATTTATATACTTACATGCGCGTTAAGAAAAAAATTATTATGTTAAGACAAAAAAAAAAGCAAAAAAAATAAAAAATAAAAAAAAAAAAAAAAAAGAACAAAA
>NW_004193024.1:0-1689 GCF_000321355.1 Plasmodium cynomolgi strain B
CTTTTAGCATAATAATATTTCGAAGATGAAAAATAATATAGAAAATATTCTAATTATATTATTTAAGAAGGTATATGAATCAAAAAATTAGAAAGAAAATACTATTTTATAAACGATGTGTCTGTATATTTCTTATTATAAAAACAATTTTATCTGTTATATTATTATTTATTATGGGTACATTATACCGAAAATATAAAAATATATTTCATAATAGTATGTATTTTTTATTATACGTTTCTTCATTTATTTATATACAATTATTTTTTTCGATATGTTATTGCAATGATTTTGAGATTAAAAATGTTCAAGCAAAAATTAGGATTGTAAAATAATAAGTATAAATTTAATATTAATGTAATGAATACATAAGCAAATATATTTTATCTCATTACCTAATAAATATATATAAAAACAGAATGGATAATATAAAAGATTTCATACAACAGGTAGCATAATATATTCATTTTTATAATATTATAAATATATATATGAAATATATTATTTTTTCTGATGTACTAATAAAAATTCCCTCTAGAAAATATAAATGATTATGTTTTTTTCTACTTTTCAATTAAAGTATCCCTTTCTACCTAATATGGCATCTGCCTATAAAGAATTTAATGAAGAAGTTACTGAAGAAGATAAAGAATTCGCTGCGCCACTCCTAGAGACAATAAAAACTGATGATTTGGATTATGAACATCATAAACATATATATGAAAAACTTTTCAGAAATTTATCGTCTTTATTAAAGAGCGAAAATAATGAAAAGACTATTAATAGGCATTGTAGATTTTTGAACCAGTGGTTATACCATTCCCAAATAAAATATAATATTAATGAATTTGCTCTTCGTATGTTTTATAATTTTTCTCATCTCAAGATTATTGACAATGGAGCGTCAAATAAATGTCCTTATTTTTTCATATGCTGCAAAGTATGAAGAACCGTTAAACATAATAAAATTAGAAAATTTTCAAGAAGAAATAGGCATTATTAAAAGTATCTTGGAGAAAAAAAATGATTCAATTAATTCTTGTAAAAGGTATGTCTGTGAATGCTATAAAATTTATATGGAAATGAATGAGAGACATTGTCTCAATGAAGATTTAACTAATAGTAAGGTAAAAAGTACTTGTGATAAATTGATTGAATTTGTGTTATCATACATGGCAGATCTTTTTGGCAAAGACGGAGTAAAATATAATATACCATCATTTCCGTCTAGTAATATTCAATATGTTAACAAATGTGAATTAACCTTAAACAGCGAAGTGCCAATTTCCACTTACCAGGAGAGTTCCGTTAATCCTAAAAAAAGTATTGTAACAGGTACTCTTGGTACAATGGCTGGAGTATCTTCCGTAATGGCGTTATTATATAAGGTTATCACAAATTTTTATTTAAATATGTGAAACATATTTAATACCGATGATTATAACATATTCTCATATTAAATCATAAGAATAATATTACTTATTTAAATATATATATAATCACACTTGGATTAGTTTTCTCCTGCTGGAAAATGGATTAATTCTAGATTAAGAGGCAATGGAAGAAGAATAAATACGAATATGCACGAACAAGAAAGAGAATTATTAAACTGATCGACCCTTATTAGAGAATTTGAATTCTTATAACATAGGTTATGAAGTAACATAGGAAACATTACTAATTACTCAT
>NW_004193662.1:0-1687 GCF_000321355.1 Plasmodium cynomolgi strain B
GTTATTAAAAAAAGCGCTAAATATAATTTTTCCTTTAATCATAAAATTCGAACATTTGTATATTCACACTATATTATATTTCATTTTTCCACTTATCGTCCATAAAAAAATATTTGCAATATGGAAATTAACAGTTATAAAAACGAAAAATCGTAGAATAAAAATAAATACCACTTTGGGGGTTCACTTTTTACAAACAAATTATGACATGATGTAAGAATAATATAGAATAAAACAAAATATATATACTTGGAACCGCTCCAAGACAAAATTATGATTAACAAGGTTCTAAAATATTAATTATTTAAGGCAGAAATATATACATTCATTGTACTGTTATTGAAGCGAAATTATTGGTGACAATTCAATTTTAAAATTATAAAAAAATATAGCGGTTTCTTGCAACATGAGTAAACATGTATTTACTATAAAATTTATCCATTTCGGTGATATATAATGCTTTAAATTGATACACTAAAAATAATGTTTAGACGAAACTGAAATCACATTTATTTACAGAATTTTGTGTAAATTATCCCTGGGGAGAGAAAAAAAAAAATATATTAATATAAAGATAAAATTTAACATCTATCTTGGTTTCCTTAAAAAGACTGCTTTAGATTTTTTAATCTTTATTTTATATCTATTTTATAGGTTACCATTTTTACATGTTTATATACATGTATACGAGTTAAAAAAAATTATTATGTTATGATTAGAAAAATTATGAATATAAAAACATCATTGTAAAAAAATAAAAGAATACATTGGATTTTCATTGAAAAATTTCTCAACAAGTCAATAAAGTAAAAATTTTTTTGCTTATAATCATCACATTAACCATAATACTCTAGCACAATGCTAAAAGATAAAAAAAATTTATTTGGTTACTTTTTTTAATTTTTGTTTAACTATATTTTTTTAAGCATTTATTACAGTGAATATAGTAAAAAATTTTTTCTACATATAAAAAATCCTAACGATTAATTTAAATTCATTTCTAGCTTATTCGAAGTAGATTTACTAGACGCTCATTAATATATTTTATTTTCACACCATCACATACTTATAAGTATAGGAATTTGCCATTATCTATAACAAATGTATGTACATAATTTTGTTTTCGCAAATTTTAATTCAGATTTGCTAAGCATAAAAAAAATTGCTTCCATTCCTTAAATGTGCTTTAAAAAAGATGGACAATGTTTGTCTAAAATCAGGGCTCTGCGAGTCCATATTCGTGTAATACCAATTCGTTCATACTGTAAATATGAAAATAAATGTTTAAATTATAAATAATTCCAGAGGAATATTTATGTAGTCAAATACTACATTAAGGTAGCTGTTCACAGACAAATTGCAATCTAGCATGTGAACCGTATATAAACAGTATTCATTATTTGCTATGATAGTATTATATGTTAAACGCTGTATAAATATGCATCTAATTTAGAAAGGGTACCGTGTAAGAGATATGAATGGATAAGTTTATTAACGTTCATGTTTTGGCTGCATAAGTATAAATGCTAGCCATATAAGTTTCACTCTTTGTATGCATCACTAGAAGGACTATTGCACATAGATTAGCACCTCAATTTCTGTTTTGTATTCCCCAAACGGGAGGATGAATAACGGTTTAGGATATATTTAGGGATTAACCGAAGAATTATGCCTTAAGACTAAAATG
>NW_004193663.1:0-1688 GCF_000321355.1 Plasmodium cynomolgi strain B
TAAATAACATGGAGACCAAAAGAAATTTGTATTAAAATGACTTTTTCATGTATTTTATCTTTATTTCCAGTATCACTACTTTTTATTAGATGTTTGGTCTACATATTTATACTTGGATGAAAATGAGAAAAACGACAAAAATGTATATGATTCCTTACGGAAATTAAATTTAGAGTTTCCGAGTGTGGAATTAAGTAAGTACAATGATGTTTGTATGAATCTTATGAGAAATTTAGGATATAATTTTAAAGATAGCGAAATTTTTGAGTCTACACGTGACCGTTGTATTTTATACAATTGGATATGTAATTCAATAAAAAAAATAAATCTACAGTTGATGTTGTTAATAAATGCTTTCAAGAGTATTCTAGTTATATGTATGAAGTACAAAATGATGAAGAATGACTTTTTCCAAATATTAAAATTTATGAACCAATAAATATAATATTATTAGATGTTTTTATTTCTAATATGCCAGATATTATAAGTACGTTAAAAAAGGAAAATGGAAAAGATGAATTTTCAGCACAAAAGTTTGTCTGTGAAGGTCTTAAAATATTTAAACATATGAATGAGACTTGTGTAAATGGAAAAAAGTATAGTGAAGATTACAAAAGTACATGTTTAAAACTATGTCTCTTTAAAGATTCGTATAATAATATTCTTAATATTATCCGTGATTTATATCCTCCTATACCTTCATTAGATGATATAGATAACTATTTATCAAATAAATGTCAAAAACATGACAAAAGATTGCAGTCATATTCCGATACCCGTGAAACTTCAGTGAGTTCTTCAGAAAATGATTTAACCACAGCTACTGAATTGCATAGTAATTCTTTAGAAGAGGGTAGAACTATAACTCATGGAAATGTAGATAGTTCAATGAATAAAAATATAACTGTAACAACTGGTACATTTGCTGGTGCATCATTACTATTAGCGCTTTTATATAAGGTTAATACAAAATTTTATTTAAACATAAGCAAAATATTGCATACCTATGATTATTCGATGTTCTCATATTAAATAACAATAATAATATTATATATTTTAATATATAACCCTGCCTCCTTTATATTAGTTTACTCCTTTAGGTTCATGGATAAATACAAAAATACTAGGGAGAGATAAATTATTAGACAATATGCAAAGGAATGAACACGAATTTCTATTAAACAGTTCAGACACTTGGGATATAAATTCTAGTGATACGATATATCGCATAAAATATAATTCAGGGTTTAGGGTTTAGGGTTAGTCTATATATTTATATATGCGTAACGATAGGATTATTTAAATATTAATAAAATTTTCATCACAAAATAAACATGTGAAACAGTTAAAATTGTAGAAAATATTAAATTTAATTGTTAAAAGAATGCTTCTTTGGAATATTTCCATGGGGTTGCTAAAATAGGTAACGTAAGGAATTTAAGGAAGTAGATCCCTTTTTTGGTTCCTTTCATATTTTATATGCTTAAGATTTAAAAAATGTATGCGAAGCAGTAAAAATTTTAGTTATATGGCAATTTTCTTTTGACTTATACCATATAACACTAATAAAGGAATTTATTATAAAATGAGAATAAGTTAAGAACTATAATTATTTTTGTAATAATACATTAAAAAGTGAATCATTCTAAATTAGACAATGGTATAAATATATTAGTGCACCCAATTTT
>NW_004193025.1:0-1687 GCF_000321355.1 Plasmodium cynomolgi strain B
AATTTACATTGGTTGATATGATATATAGTTTTTCTGATTCGTGAGAAAACATATCACCTGTTTCTTGTGTATAAGGTTAAAAAGGTGTCCATGACATTCATACTATTTGTGTTGATTCCACGGAGCCTGCGAATCCAGGGACCTATTGGTGTATACTTGTATGTAAAAAATTAAAATATAGATATGTAATACATTTACTTATTATTGTTGTACATGTAAAGTAAGTTGTTTACAAGTTAGCACTATAATGATATATGTTTACAAAATATATACATACTCTATATAACACAGTGGCAGTTAATAAAACTGGAGCTACACCAAGAATTGAATGAGTAACTTTTGTTCCTATTCCGGAATTTTCACTATTTAAATGGGTATCAAATTCGACTGTGAAATCATCTATATTGTCATCTTCAATATCTTCTGCACGTTGTGAATGCACTTCTATGGGGTCTGTAACGTGAAGCGAAGAAATTTCCCCTGAAGTGGTTCTACTTGTACCCATAATTTTAGCATCACATGTTAAACTTTTTATCGCAGACTCAATATTTTTTTCCTGGCATTTAAAAAAGACTTCTGGACAATTGTCTGTTTCAGATTCACATACCTCCTTAAAGGATTCATATAATGAAATCATATCTTTAAGTTTATTATAATATGTGCATTCTATTTTATTTTTGATTTTAGCCATACTCAAAAGATAATCATAATCAACATAATAATCGTACAATTTCTTTCTATTTTTCCAATCCTCGTGATTTATTTTACTGGGATCAGGCTTACATTTTATATAGTATGGGTTATTTTGTTGTTTATAATCATAATAACCCCATTTCCACTGGAGATAAGCAAAAGCAATATCAATTTCATTAGTACTTTCATCACCATAAATTTGTTTTAATTTATCATATATCCAATAATTTAAAAGTAAGGAAACATCGAAATCAGTAAATAGATGACTCAATGTTTTACATGTATCTAAAAATCTTAGATATTTTTTACAAACTAGTATCATTTGATTCTTTTTTTTTTAGGTTATATTTCACTACATACATTATTATAATTATTTAAATCCTTAGAATCCTTATCCATAGCATCATAAAATTTTTCTGTGTATAATTCTTTTGAAGATGTCCGAAATAATTCCTATATAAAAAGTAAATAATATTTGTACATAAATGTTTGTTCCGTCAACAATTTATTTAGATATCTTTATGTAAAAACCTTATATTAAAAGATATCATAATATTTAACAATTCATAAGAGTTAATTCAAAAGTAAATTACTGAAAAAATTGTAATTCTATATCGCGATGACATTTTTTATAATAATTCAAAAAATAATATGGTTTTAAAAAAATTACTGTTTAAATATCTACTGTTTTATCATATATATTTCAGAGAAATTTCGTTTCTCTAAACGAACATTTAACGAACATTAGAATTTCTGAATACGAATTTTTCTATATTATTGTAATAAGTATAATGAATTATGTTAAATATGTGTGTACTGACTTTTAAAAGAATTTCTGGTATAAAAATAATTATTGATGAATTTATGTCAATTCTGTGAAAAATGTATATGCGAAAAAATAAATAATAAAAAACATGAAATACTATTTAATAAAAATTAATTGTGATACATATAACTGTAAAAAATAATTTCAAATTAAAGCGATTATGTATAT
>NW_004193664.1:0-1686 GCF_000321355.1 Plasmodium cynomolgi strain B
TAAAAAAAGTAATACTTATACATAAAATATTCATAACATAAGACGTAACATAATATAATAGAAAAATGTAATTACTAGCTTCAATAAATTAATTATACATGAAAAAAATAATTTTTTAGTTTACCTAATTTATAGATATTTCTATTTTTTCCTTTTACATCCTATATTATGAATTACATTTTTTTCGGTAAGCTCCTATGAGGTCTATTAATAGACTCATATATATTTATTTAGTGAATGATGTAAATGTATATCATCATATATGATTGAAAATAATCTATATCTTATGTTTAAATTCAATTAAGACATTATGCATTTATTTAAATGGAAAAGGGAATATGGTGAAAAAAGTAAAATATAATATTTTTTTTCTTACAAATGATGTATTTTTATTTATTATTACTTTTATATATAATGCCTATTACGGAAATATTTGAGCATTAATTTCCTTTTATATGTAACCTTCTGTATTTTCAAATAATATTTAAGATATGGGAAACTTATAAATGAACACAACACGCACTATTATAAACGTTCAGCAAACACATATATATTTAATTTTATTCTAATTTATGTGTTATCATTTATATTATTAATTTAGATAAGAAGTAATTCTTTTTTATAACTATGTATATGAAAATTCTTATTGTTTTAATTTAATTTTAATGAATAAGTTACTTTTTTACCATATGTTCAAGAGCTTTTACAAATAAAATATAGTATTCAATTTAAATTATATATATATCACATAAAATAATTATAGAATGATTAATAAAAAAATATATATAAAAAGAAAAAAAGAGAATAATTAACTTTATTCGTCCATTTCCTACAAATATCTTGTTAAGAGTAACTTAACTCTGTTCCCATTAATTTATAATGGGAGCCATAATTAGACCTACAAATTCTTAACACATTTTACATAGCATAAATAAATAAAAAATGCATAGAGACTTATAATAATGATTCATTTATATTTTTGAGATCCTATTATTTATGGGTCATATTATGATATTTTTCTCAACATATGTAAAAAATGAATAGAACAGTGAAAATGCTACAAATTATTTTTTTATTCAATATATATATTGTTTACATATATATTACATAATTATTAATAAGCGTTATTTTTTGTTAATGTAAAAATGAAATGATTGCAATTTTTTCATCAAAAACATAAAGTGTTTATAATATTTTTGATGCTTCTTTCGTAAATTCGATATACATATAATACTTACATAAACGGAATTTTTCCTATAATTTCATTATTTCTAAGTGTTAATCACATTATATAAATATGCTGAATTCATTTGCATAATAATTAAATATTACATTATAATAAATTCTTATAATTCCATTTTAAAACTTCTAATATGACATTATAATAATAGTTATATCTATCATGAAAATATGAAAATAATAAAGTTATATTTATCAGTATTTTAAGTACACAAATTAACAGAAAAAGAATAACACAATTTTAAACATAGTAATATATTTTTTCACAATGAATAGCGTATACCCTATAAAGTAGGGTAATAATTTTCCAAAAAATACTAATTATTTATAATTATTATGAAAAATATATAATCATAAATTTGTTTTCTTAAAAATAATAATAGAATTTATATCATAATTTTTAAATTAAATATATATTTGTTCTAGAAATATTATAGAAGTGCGTAT
>NW_004193026.1:0-1684 GCF_000321355.1 Plasmodium cynomolgi strain B
CCGCTATGGGATCTTGAAACTGTTCTCGTTCATGGTTTATGTTATTCTCCTTAAAATCATCATTCCTAAGTCCAGATTCTTTGTTCGTTCCTATATAATCGGTAGAAGTACTTAGGAGATCATAGTTTAGGGTTACCTGGTTTGATATATGGTCACATGAAGGAATATCTAATGAGTTTCTACCCATATTTTCTTCTTCTGTTAACTCTTGTTCCGGTTGCATGATCTCTCCCATGAACTCGTTTACGAGTATTTCGAGGAATTCTCCCTTGGCTAAGTCCGAATCCCCATTCTGGCATTCATTCAAGACTTCCAAATGAATATCAATAATAGTGCGTTTAACGCCTTTTTTAGTCCTTCTTGTCGAAAATCTAGGATGTCCCTTTTTTATCATGGTGTACCCATAGGAAACAGGCGGCAAATCCGCTGCTTGTTCTATGTGTTCAAAGATGTTCTCTTCTAATGGGGGATCGGACATTTGGTGCATTCTTCTATATCTTCTTCTTTTGTCGAACAATATTGGATAAAGAAACTGCAAGAAGAAATGAGATGTTAAATTATTTGTGATCTAAACTGTTATCATGATCGTTGCACCATAAACCTAAATTCTAAAACCTAAACTCTAAACCTAATACTTGAAACAAACCCTGAACTCCGAAACCCTAAATCTGGTATTACCTCAGTTTTAACTCTCTCTCTCTATGTGCTATCATGATATGTTCTTACCTTCCAGATCAAGAAACTAGGGATGAAGATACTGATGAGGATTGGAATGATAGGGATATATGGGATAAGAATATCGAGTCCAGCTTCTTTGAAAAGGAGTCCATCATCGATGTTGTCTTTGGTTTGCTTTGGGTTCAGTTCAGTTTCTCGCGATGCTTTTGCTAGTAGAGTAACCCCTGCACCATCTGATTGTGGTATCTGCAGTGATGGGTCAACCATTACTAATGTACCTGCTACTGGCGCTGTAGTTGCTGATGATCCAGCTATCACTGTTGCTGGTGGAGCTATCACTGTTGCTGGTGGATCTAACCCTGCTGAATTACCCACTGTAGTTGATGCCTGGGTGGCCGTGTCTTTTCCAGCTTGTAAGGTGGCACCTGCAGGGCCCGCATCGTCAATACAGCCATTTTCTTCGTTGTGAGTTTCATCAGGATTATTACTAATACTCTCTTTTCGTTTTTCCACCGTTCCATCCATGTCTCCCAATTGGTATCTTTTATTGTAATTATCTTTCCGTTTAATAATCTATTTACATTATTTTCTCTTTGATATTTCAGGTTTTTTACTGCTTTCTGTAGGTTATTCTTTTTTGTACTCCCACTGTGTAACTCATTCCCTTTTGTTTCCAACTCTCCTCCATCTTTGTTTCTAAGGATTTCAACATACTGCTCTCTTGCTTTTCTCTCCCTTTTTCTTTAATTTCAATCCATATCTTCTGTATTTTCTTTATTCCCCTCTTCATTTCTTTCTTGTCCACACTATTCCATATTCTATCATTCGATTTCATTCCTTTATTTGGTTTTATTTTCCATTCATCCCATATTTTGTTGACAATTGATTTATTACTCTTCAATATGGATAATACTAGATAGTCTATACGTTCTTCTTCTATAAAGTCTTCATAGAAATTCGTTTTCAAACATTTGTCATAATCAATTATCTCCCCATCTCCTATATT
>NW_004193665.1:0-1684 GCF_000321355.1 Plasmodium cynomolgi strain B
CCTATCCATGATCTAATCGGGGTAAACTGATTTTTGTATAAAAAATATACATTTATAAATACAGTTATAGTAATTAAAAATGAATATATAGTGATCAAATTGAAAAATTATATATAATATTAATACTTCAAAATATATTTTTATTAACCTTGTATAAGAGGAATAATATGGAAGGTATCCCCACAAAAGATGCTGAAGCTATTGTTTTAATAGGATTTCCATTTCCTTCAGAACTAGTGCCTAAATGTGAAGTAACTGTATTTCCTTCAACTTCATGCAATCCATTAGATATACTTTTATGTGCAGGATAAGTTCCATTTTGAAGAGTTAATAATGGTGCATCGTGATAACCTACTGTTGATTTTGCTTCTTGAACAATATGATCTGGTTCATCATTTTTTACATCAACTTCTTCTCGTGTTTTGCTTCCTTCATCAGTATTTCCTAGTACTTCCATTTTATCATCAACATTTACTTGCTCCTCTTCTTTATCTGATTGTATTGTGTGTAGTTCTATGACTTTCGTTTATCATATAATGAGGATAAGAAAAAGCATCAATATAATTATTTTTAGTACTACATTTAATATTATGTAATGCGTGCTCTAAATTTGCATGCACTACTAAAAATCGTATATATATATACCTTTTTCTAGGTTGGAATCCACTGTTGAATCCGCCTTGCATAAAATTGCAAGATCATCTTCATCTCCCTGTGCATATTCATCATCCTCACTATCTATATCTTCCTCTTTATATACAACTACATCACTATCTTCATCTTCCTCTATATCTTCAGACCACCCTGAGTCTTCATCATTAATATAAGAAAGCACGTATTCATTAAATTCTTTACAATCGTCAGTGGAATCATCTTTACAATCTTTAGTAGAATCACAGTTACATTTGCGTACATATGATGAGTATATGGTCTTAGAATCATAAATATATTTGCAATATTTCATGTTAGAGATTTGGTCTTTAATTTTTTTTGACTTTCTATATGCGTCTAAAAATAAATAGTAATCATACGCTCTTTTTAAATCTATTACACGGGATAGATCTCTAATTTTGAATTCGCACATACAATCAGAGCATATATCAACTTTTCCCATGTCCCAGAGCTTCCAAAAATCTTTAAAATCTGTTTCAGTGACTTTTTTACTTATTAATTTATCATATGTCCAGTATTTCAAATAAGAACAAAGTTTTTTTTTTTTTATTATCTTCCTCCAAATTATCATAATCATCCTCTTCTTCTGGTTCCGTTATTAATACTAAATTACTTTTAAATTTATTATAAAGTTCCAAAATGTGAGATTCTACAGATAGTTCATTTTTAAGGGGATCACAATAATTACTATCATTAGATGTGGCACCAGTGCAAGCAACGTCAAAAGAATCATAATAAAGTCCAATTAAATTATTATCTCTTACTTCTTGATTCTATGCAGAAAATAATCAATAAATTTAAATACATTTAATAATTTTTATATGTTATTAATTTTTAATTTGCATTAAAAATAATTATATTATCATGTTTTATAGACTAATGAATATTTTATTAAAACCTTGTAGTCTGATTTAGGAAAAAATCATTAAGGGTATATATGTCTTTATATGTTGTCATTTTAGTTAGAAAAAAATTGTTTATTTTAAATGAATACAAATATTTATTATAGGAA
>NW_004193027.1:0-1682 GCF_000321355.1 Plasmodium cynomolgi strain B
ACACAGAATTGACATAATTTCATCAAAAGATATTTTTATAATAGTAATTATTTAAACGTTAAAATGCACATATTTAACATATTTTATTATACTTACTATGATAATATACAAAAATCGCTATTCAAGAATTCTAATATGCGTTAGAGGTTCTTTTAGAGAAACGAAAATTCTCTGAAATATAATTGATAAAACAGTAGATATTTAAACAGTAAGGGTTTAAAAGCATATTATTTTTGAATTATTCTAAAAAATGTCATCGGGACCTAGATCTACAAATTTTTTAGTAATTTTCATTTGAATTTACTCTAATGAATTATTAGATGTTATGATATCTTTTAATATACGGTTTTTACATAAAGAGAACAAAAGAAATTGTAGAGGGAACAAATATTTATGTACAAATATTATTTACTTTTTATGTAGGAATTATTACAGAAATCTAGAAAAGACTTCCTCTCAGAAAGTATTTATGATGCTATGGATAAGGTATCTTCGAACCTTCATTATTATAATTGGAAATGTAATAATATTAGTGTAAGGATAAAGAATAATGACAAGGAAAATGAAGAGGTATATAATAAGGTACAGGAAAAGGTAACAGAAATTAAGAAAATTTGTAAAAATATCGTGGCATATTTATATCATTATTTAACATGGTATATTCGAGATTCTGAATACGATGGATGTATTCTATTAAATTTTTGGGTATACAGTAAATTGGAAAGTATTTTTGGTTCTAATAATCTTTCTACTATTCTTCTAGCTTTTGCCCCACTCCAACAGATATGGCATGATGTTGTTGATAAACGACATAACCCTCGCTATAGAATATGTCAGCCAGATAGTACTACCATTATGCAAAAAGATTGGAAGGAAAGAAAAAATTGTACGATTATTATGTTGATTATCAGAACATTGCTTTTCTGGCTAACAAAAATGATTATGATAAATGCACATATTATGATAAAATTAAAGAAATGGTTTCATTATATGAATACTTTGAGAGTGAATGTAAAAAGAAATTACACATGTCCACCTTTCTATGAACAACACAAGCTTTATGATCCTAAAAGCTTGTTATCTAAATTACAATGTGACAGTAAACTGGAAGTGACAAAATTTGGCGCTGCAGGGGATACCACTTTATCCAGTATGCATGTGGGTTCACAACATCCACCTCCAGGCCCCACAGAACGACTTCTAATTCATACAGTTGATTTTGCAGATGATTCTGATTCCCAGTTAGGTAGTGAATATTCCAAAACTGGAACAAAAGTTACTCATTCAATTATTGGCGCAACTCCAGTATTATTACCTGCCACTATGTTATATAGAGTATGTATATATTTTGTAGACATATATCATTATAGTACAAACTTGTAAATTACTTGCTTTATATGTACAACAATGATATGTAAACGTATTAAATATCTATATTTTAATTTTTTTTCATACAAGTTTACACCCTTAGGTCCCTGGATTCGTGGGTTCGTTGGAGGCAGAAAAAATAGTAAGAATACCATGGATGTATTTTCACCTTATACACAAGAAACAAGTGATATGTTTTCTGAAGACACAGCAAACTATATATCTTATCAACCTATATAAATTTTATTATTAGAAAATAACAATATTAATTGAGTTAAGGTATATAATTCTAATATTCGAATATATTTAATTCA
>NW_004193666.1:0-1683 GCF_000321355.1 Plasmodium cynomolgi strain B
TTACATGGAGAATATAATTTTTGTCTCTTAAGTGCATATAACATTAAAAAAAGCGGTAAAAAATAATTTTTACTTTAAACATAAAATTCGAATTTTTATATATTCACTTTATATTATATTTCACTTTTCCACTTATCGTCCATAAAAAAAATTTGGAATATGGTAATAAAAAGTTATATAAACTAGAAAAAAATGGAATAAATGAATACCACTTGGGAGATTCGTTCTTTACAAGCAAATTATGACGTGACGTTAGAATAACATAAAATAAAAACAAATATATATATATTATACGTGGAACTGTTGCATGACAAAATTATGATTAACAAGGATCTAAAAAATTTGTTATTTAAGGCGAAAATATACAATGATTGTACTATTATTAAAGCGAAATTTTTGATGACAATTCAATTTTTAAATTGTTAAGAAATATAGCGTTTTCGTGCACCATTGTAAAAAAATGTATTTACTAAAAAATTGTTCCATTTAGGTGTTGTATTATGCTTTAAATTGATACTCAAAAAATAATATTTAGACGAAACAGAAATTACATCGATTTACAGAATTTTTTGTAAATTTCCTGGAGACATAGAAAAATAAAAAACAAATTAATATAAAGATAATATATAACATCTATGCTGGTTGCCTTAAAAAAAACTGATTTTTTATTTTTTAATCTGTACTTTATACCTATTTTATAGGTTGCCATTTTTACATAATTACATGTTTATATACATGTATATGCATTAAAAAAAATAATTATTATTAAGATAAAAAAAATTAGAAGATGAAAATTTCATTGTAAAAAAATAAATGAACATTTTGGATCTTCAGTAAAAAAATTTCACAACAAGACAATAAAGTGAAAAAATTTTCGCTTTTATTGATTACATTAACATTAACACTCCAGTACACTGCTAAGAGGTAAAAAAAAAAAATTTTATTTGATAATTTTTTTTAATTATTGTCTAAAAATATATTTTTAAACCTTTATTAACGTGAAAATAGTAATAAATTTTTATCTAGATATAAAAAATTCTAACGATTAATTTATATTCATTTCTAACTTATTCGAAAGGCATTTACTAGACGCTTATTAATATATTTTATGTTCCCACCACCACATACTTATTAGCATACGAATTTCCGATTATATATATCAAATGTCTTTACATAATTTTGTTTTCGCTATATTTTATTAAAATTTGCTAAGCATAAAATAAATTGTTTCCATTCCGTAAATGTGCATTAAAAAAATGTGACAATATTTGTCTAAAAGCACGGATTATCGAGTCCACATTCATGTAATACTAATTTATTCACACTGTAAATATGAAAATAAATGTTCAAATTATAGATAATGCCAGAGGAATATATATGTAGTCAAACACTACATTCAGGTACGCTGTTCACAGACAAATTGCAATCTAGCAGCTGAAACGTATATAAATGATATTTATAATATGCTATGAAAGTATTATACGTTAAAAGGTGTATAAATATGCCTCAAATTTAGAAAAAGGGGACCGTGTAAGAAATATGAATTGATAAGATTGTTAATCTTCATGTTTCGGCTTCATAGGTATAAATGCTAACAATATAAATTTCAATTTTTTATGCATTACTAGCAAAACTATTGTAATTAGATTAGCATCTCAATTCCTGTTTTGTATTACCAAAAAA
>NW_004193667.1:0-1679 GCF_000321355.1 Plasmodium cynomolgi strain B
AAAAAAAAAACGAAATGAATCCACATTTTTCAAGGCAATTGTCACAATAGTATTGAGAGCGTCAAACGCGCAGCAAAATATAAGTATATATATGCATACAGGTACGAGCATTGATCGTTATGTAGAAAATGCTTCCGGGGCTTTTTTTCAGCAGGACTAGCATCTTCCTGGTGCGCCGAATTATCGTTTCACTCAAGGGGAGGGTGCTGTGAAGATGTTCCAGCGAGCAAATCAGCGTCACCTCCAAGCAGGTATTATATACATATGTAATAATATGTATGCGCTGTGTAGGGCGTTTTTATTTTTTTCTTCACGATAGCATGCTATGCTGAAAGGGCTAATTTCCCCTTGTTAACAGTTGCTCGCAGCGGAATGAGCATGTGTCATGGGCCAAAAATATGCTGCATGATTATGCTATACAAATAACGAGTAGTATTGTGCCTGTGCGAAACACGAAAAGAACATTTCCCTGCGCAGATAAATAAATAGTGCACTACCTGGGCTGGCCTTTCTTCCGCCCCTAAGCGCCATTCATTCGGTTAAGAAGACAAAGTTTCAAAATAAAATGAAACCCAAATTGTTGGGATTATAAAATTATTATGCAGAAAAAATGCTAAGTATTTTTGAAAAAAAGTCAAGGTAGAGAAGAAAAGCGGCTTTGGTAAAAAATATGTGCCACGGTAATGTAACTTGCTGTCCGTGGGGGGGGAAAAGCATCCCACCAAAAAAAAAAAAATATAGCAAGTATAAACGCTGGATGGGTAGGCAAATGTGGATTAATCACCTCATTTAACAAAGGAATTGGGAGCGAACAAGAAAAAGTGGTACGATCTCTCACATTTGCTCATAAAAAAATGTTAACAATTGTTAGGGAGGAAGAAACTCCAATGTGGGAAGAAAAGTTGAATACGGGGTTAGAATACCACAAAATTGACAGCGGTTCAGGTTTTAGGGTGCACTAAATGTTTTTTTCTATGCGAAACATTATCAACGATCGAAAAAAATTAAACGTTTATTTAATATAAAGTAAATTAATTTCTTTTATTGCTCAATTATTATATAATTTAAATTTCTTTTTGTCTGTAATATTTTACCACGAAAGATCATACTTATAATTTTACGGAACATATTATGATGACATATAAGACATGTTTTAATCTTATATGAAGCCTATATTTTTAAATTATAAATATTATTAATGCCTTATACATTTCATTAAAAATGCTGTAATGTAACACAAAAAAATTAAAATTTAATTTGTGAAAAAAATTAAAATTTTTACCTATCCTATGATTTCCGATTAAGACAGAATTTTATGAGTGTTAAATTTATTTGCAACAATAATACATATAAATAAAAATATTGGATCAATATCATAAAATAATTATTTTTAAATAAAATTTCATGAAACGTTTACATAATTTATGGCAATTTATAAACATGCCTATTTATTATTATGAGAACAAAATGTCTATTCATGTTATAAAATGAAAACTGATATATTTATAAACATATAAGCACAATATATCATAAACCAAAAAAATTACATAATATGAAGAAACAAATCATTTATTAACATCCATATAAGCTAAGCAAATTGAAATAAATTATAATCATTGTAAAAAGAAAAATATTGCAATAAAATTATTTAGTTTTATTGAACAAAATCAATAATATTG
>NW_004193668.1:0-1679 GCF_000321355.1 Plasmodium cynomolgi strain B
TATTACATGAATATAGATTCGCTGAGCCCTGCTTTTGGACAAACATTGTCATACTTATTTAAAGCATATTTAAGAAATGAAAGCAATTTTTTTTATGCTTAGTAAATTTGAATAAAAAAGATCGAAAACCAAATTATGTACAAACATTTTTTCTAGATAATCGCAAATTAGTGTACTAATAAGTATGTGATGGCTGAAAAATAAAATATATTAATAAGCGTCTAGTAAATCTCCTTCGAATTAGTTAGAAATAAATTTAAATTAATCGTTAGAATTTTTTATATGTAGAAAAAATTTTATTACGATATTCACGTTAATAAATGTTCAAAAAAATATAGTTGGACAATAATTAAAAAAAGATACCAAATAAATTTTTTTTTTCTGTTTGCATTGTGCTGGAGTGTTAACGTTAATGTAATTAATATAAGCCAAAACCTTTTTACTTCATTGAGTTGTTGGGAAATTTTTTACTAAAGATCCAAAATGTTTATTTATTTTGTTACAAAGAAGTTTTATATTCATAATTTTTTTTATCTGAACAATAATAATAATTTTTTTTAATGCGTATACATGTATATATACATGTAATGATGTAAAAATGGTAACCTATAAAATAGATTTAAAATACAGATTAAAAAATCAAAAGCAGTTTTTTTAAGGCAAGCAACATAAATGTTAAATTTTATCTTTATATTAATTTGTTTTTTTATTACACTATGCCTCCAGGATAATTTACAAAAAATTCTGTAAATCGATGTGATTTCTTTTTCATCAAATATTTTTAGAGCATCAATTTAATGCATAATATTATATCACCGATATGGATCTATTTTTTAGTATATACATGTTTACTCATATTGCACGAAACTGCTATATTTTTAATAATTTAAAAATTGAATTGTCACCAAAAATTTCGCTTCAATAACAGTACAGTAATTCTATATTTTCGTCTAAAATAATTAATTTTTTAGATACTTCTTAATCATAATTTTGTCTTTGCAGTGGTTCCAAATATATCTATATATTTGTTTTTATTCTATATTATTCTGACACCAGGTCATAAATTGCTTGTAGAATATGAAACCACAAAGTGGTATTTTTAATCCACATTTTTTCTCCTTTTTATAACTGTTATATTACATATCGAAAATTTTTTTATTGACGATAAGTGGTGAAGTGAAATATGATATAATGTGAATATATAAAAGTTCGAATTTTAGGTTTAAAGTAAAAATTATATTTACCACATTTTTTAATATGATTTGCACCTAATAGAAAAAAATTATTTTGTCCCAGTAATATTTACAATTAAATTATAACTGGTTTAACTTTTTCTTATTAGAGATAAATACATTATTATATATTTTTATCAGTATAAATAAATTAACAGCGTTGCTTTGTTATTATTTTTATTATACTATGATTTATTATTAATTTTTTTTAAAATCTCGGTATTTATAAATAATTTTAATTAATTTTATATTATTGCAGATCCTTTAATACAAAATATTGAGAAAATACGTTTTTTATTCAATTTTTTTTTTTTTTTTTTCGTAAATTAATTCTCATTTTAAATAAATAATATATGTTCTAGATAAAATAGAACATACTAATTTTATAAAATACAGAAAACATTGAAGTAAAATGAAAAAATAAATGTGTTGAATATTATCAAAAAG
>NW_004193028.1:0-1680 GCF_000321355.1 Plasmodium cynomolgi strain B
TCATAATGCGCATAATATACTTATTTTAAAATTTCACCTTTTACATAAATTTAGCTTACGAATTGATAAAGAAAAACTTCCTTTTTATCATAAAAATTGGTAGTTACTTTGTAAAAAATTAAAACCAGCAAAAATATTCCCAAAAAGCTGAAAGGAGACAATGCGAATGAAGGGAAGGAAACCCATGGAAAATATTCATACTCAACGCTTTCTGCATTCTCTATTTCAATTATAATATGCTTATTAATATTTTCAGTTTATACTAAAGCTTGGTGATTAATATTATTAGGTTTAACTACATTTTTTTTATTTTTTTCCCAGGTAGAATGTTGTCGCATTTTAATTCTGAATAAAAGTTTTATGGGTCATATATTTCCTCGCATATAAAATAATGTTGACGATTTTCATCATACTTATCTGAAGAAAAATAACAGGTGCGGCAATATTCTATATACATTTCGTACAAACCATATATATAATCGACATATTCGCAATACAATTCCCGATTGTTATTAACTTCTGCTATTTTGTCTTTCTGCTGTCGAAATTCTTAAAGTAATCATGCAAATTTTTCATTTCCATGCATTCGTCTAATCTACAATCAAAGTAATGGAAACCGGGTTTATGTTTAGATGCTTCACGATTGTACACTAATTTTTCTACTATTAAGCGTGACAATTGAGTATTTTTATCACTTTGTTGATTTGCTCTAAAATTTTTAATAAATTCTTGTGATGGCTTTGCTTTAGAATCAAACACCTTCTGTATCGATGCAGAATTATCAAGGATATATTTTAGTATTAAGTCATTGTTCATTTTAGTTCCCACATCAAGCACTTTGGAAGCTTCGGGTATGCTATGAATATATCTCGAATTTATATAAAATATTTTTTTTTAGCTCACCATATGTCCAGTGGATAAAATATAGACAACGGTCGCTGACATTAGTGACATCATCCTCAACATCGGACATGGTTTTTCTTAAATTTTTTGCTAAATTTTTACACAAAACTATAATCTCTGGATATGTTTCTTCTAATGATAACACATCATTGCAATCACTACAATATTTTTTGATATCCTTGTTATCGTTCAATTTTTTATATATTTTGTCTGCATCTAACTCTTTTAAGATGATATCCTGAAAATTATATAAAAATCATATATCATGTGTGGGAATTCCATAGATCCTTCTAACAACATTAATTGTGTTTCCTTTGCACGGTCACATAATATTTCAAATTAATTATTATGTAAGAAAAGTTATAATGTACATATTTTTCCATTCCCGATAGGGATTTATCTGGATATTCCTTTGTGGCGTTTTTAAATTTATTAGTGTTTAGTTGTGTTGGCATTACAACTGCCCTCTTCGAGAGATATAAAGTGATACTGGCTGTATCGAAAAGGGATTTTATACACATGTTTGGAGATAACTTATCTAATGATTCTAACTTATCATCATACAAAAATTTTTCCTGAAAATTCATAACTTCATCATTATATATCCCATATTCTCCTTTCGCTTCCATTTTTTTAAATAATTGAAAAATTTACTTTATGTACTTGCAATACAGATCCTTATATTCGTTTTGTTCCTTCAATTTATATTCAACAATATCATAAATTTCTACAAAATCATATAATTCTCTCTTATCCTTTAATACTCACATATCATAC
>NW_004193669.1:0-1676 GCF_000321355.1 Plasmodium cynomolgi strain B
TAAGACATTAATATAAAAGGAGATATATATTCATATTACTATATTTTAGTATTCTATAATTTTTTTTTATTATTAAGAATGTTATTATAACTATATAATTTTTTTTATGGATGTGTCATATATATTACTGCAGATAGTTATGCTTTTATGTTTTTTTTAATATTATATATAACATATTTGGTCTTATTTATAATTTATTCATCAAAAAATTTGTTGGTAGTTATTGTATATATACTTTATTATAATATTTAATTTTTAAAACTAAATAAAATATGCGCATCTATTATTTTAGGCTAAATTATATGTTTAAAAAAAATAATAAAAAACAAACTTTATAATATAAGTACATCCTTTAAACTAATTATTTTATAAATATATTTATAGGATAAAAAAAAATATCTGTTTCATTTAATTAATGCATAATATTATCTTATATATATTATAATGGTGGATGAATAGTACATTTATTTTTTTATATAAATAATATAATATCATTTATTATTTTCTTTTTTATTCATTATTTAATAATAATTATATAATTTTTTGTAGTTTACAATATTTTCTTTATGTATTCGTTTTCTTTCTATTTCTGTAGTAATTTTTACAAATATAATAATTTTTTAATTATGCTATTCAAAGAAAAGATAGTAAGCTTCATGGAGGAATGTGTTATGATACTTTCCGAGAGGGAATTGATTTAATTCCGAGAGATCATTTTGATAATGTGTGTCGAGTAGCTTATCATTATTTAACTGAATTATATCGTGCTTATCAACATGACCAAGATAATATGAAAGAAGGATGTAAATATTTGTACTATGGTATATATGATGATATACTGCATGATGTAAGCATTGATGATAATAATAAACTAGATTTTTTCAAAAAGATATTGAAGGCACATAGTGATTCTGATGAAATGTGGGATTTCGGTGGAATTATATCCGAAAGTATTATTAATGATATACGTGCTAATAGAGGAAATATAAAACGAATTTATGATAATTTAAAAAAAAATATAAATGTGCAAAATGATTTACCCTATGAAGGCTTACCAAAATTATTACCGTATATCGAAAAGGGTACTAAGAAGGTTATTATATTAATCACAATTATTCTAATAATATTACCAATTTTATATATATTATATAAGGTTAGTACTAATTACATTTACTACTATTTATATTATAGCACACTTTTTGATATAAATTCATAAAACATTAATATCATAGAAATATTATGTTTTTTAAAAAAAAAAAATATTATTCATAATATTAGTTTACCCCCATAGCATCATGGATAAACCCTAAATTAACGAAGAAGAAAAGAGCCATTAATGAATTATTTCAGAAATCCGAAAATAGAGAAATTAATTCGAATAGAATACCATACATTATCGCCTATAGTTAGTCAGAAAAAACATAATAGTAAAATACTCAAAAATAGAGTATATTCATCCTTGTGAGCTAACAAGTATAAAAAATGTGCAACCAAGCCGTGACATATTTCAAATTTAAATTAAAGAATAAAATTATGATTTTATGATAAAATCAAATAACGTTAAATGGCTATGCTTATATTAATATAAACCCTAAAGTCTGAACCTTAAACCCTGATCACTAAACCTTTTATTAGCATTCGATTTTTTTGTTTTTGGAAAAATAAATTTATTAAAT
>NW_004193670.1:0-1675 GCF_000321355.1 Plasmodium cynomolgi strain B
CTTATCGTCTAATTAAAAAATTTGCAATATGGCAATTAACAGTTATAAAACGAGAAAAACCTGGAATAAAAATACCACACTGGGGGGTTACTTTTTACAAGCAAATTATGACGTGACATTATAATAATATATTATAAAAACATATATAAGTATACGTGGAAACGGTGCTAGACAAAATTATGATTAAGAAGAATCTAAAAAATTAATTATTTAAGGAGAAAATATACGATCATTGTACTGTTATTGAAGCGAAATTTTTGTTGACAATTCAATTTTTTAAATTATTAAAAAATATAGCGGTTTCGTGCAACATGAGTACACATGTATTTACTAAGAAATTGATCCATTTAGTTGATATATTATGCATTAAATTGATACTCTAAAAATCATATTTAGAGGAAACAGAAATAACATTAATTTACATAATTGTTTGTAAATTACCCTGGAGGCATAGAAAAATAAAAAACAAACTATTATAAAAAAAATTTAACATCTATGTTGGTTGCCATAAAAAATATGCTTTGGATTTTTTAATCTCTATTTTAAATCTATTTTATAGATTGCCATTTTTACAACTTTACATGTTTGTATTTATATTCATGTATACGCATTTAAAGAATTATTATGGTAAGATAAAAAAAATTATGATGATAAAAACTTCTTTGTTACAATTTAAATGAACATTTTCGATCTTCAGTAAAAAATTTCCCAACAAGTCAATGAAGTAAAAATTTTCTGGCTTACATTGATTACATTAACACTCCAGTACAATGCTAAAAGATAAAAAAATATATTTTATTTGGTAACTTTTTTTAATTATTGTCTAACTATATTTTTTTAAACCATTATTAACGTGAATATCGTAATAAATTTTTTTCTACATGTAAAAGATCCTAACGATTAATTTAAATTCATTTCTAACTAATTCGAAGGAGATTCTACTAGACGCATATTAATATATTTTATTTTCCCACCATCACATACTTATTAGTATACGAATTTGTGATTATCTATAACGAATGTCTATACATAATTTTGTTTTCGCATTTTTTAATTCAAATTTGTTAAGCATAAAAAAAAATTGCTTCCATTAGTTAAATGTGCTTTAAAAAAGTATGACAATGATTGTCTAAAAACAGGTCTCAGCGAGTGAATATTCATGTAATACCAATTTGTTCATACTGTATATATGAAAATAAATGTTTAAATCATAGTTAATGTCAGATGAATATTTATGTAGTTAAATACTACATTGAGGTAGCGGTTCACAGACAAATTGCAATCTAGCAGGTTTACCGTATATAAATAGTATTCATAATTTGCTATGATAATATTATACGTTAAACGGTGTATAAATATGCATATAATTTATAAAGGGTACCGTGTATGAAATGTGAATGTATAAGATTAATAACGTTCATGTTTCGGATACATAAGTATAAATGATAACAATATAAGTTTCACTTTTTCCATGCATCACTAGTAGGACTATTGCAATTAGATTAGAATATCAGTTTCTGTTTTGTATTACCCAAATGGGAGGATGAATAACTGTTTATGATTTATTTAGGGATTAACATAAGAATTATGCCATAAGACAAAAAAAGTGAAGAGTCTTCACAATTTATGCATAAATATATGCATAAATTGTGAATGAATTTCATGTGAATTAATA
>NW_004193029.1:0-1677 GCF_000321355.1 Plasmodium cynomolgi strain B
TCAGAACTAGAAGTGGAAGAAACAGCAGGACTAGTTGAAGAAACAGAGGGAGCTGAAGAAACAGAAGTAGTTGAAGAAACAGAAGCAGGAGGAATACCAGGAGAAGCAACAGCAGGAGCAAGAGCAGAAGGAGTAGGAGAAACAGGGCTAGCAGTGGAAGAAATATTAGTGCCAACAGCAGTTGAAGAATGAGAATGGGATGCCGCGTCTTTTTGATCAATATGATTTGTTTTACTTTTTTCTAGAGAAACGTCTTCATCAGCTTTATGTACCTTACTACCATCAGGGCGTACTGTACCGTTTTTTGTGTCGTTGTACTAGAGTCAATTGTAGAAATGCTATCATCAGATTTGATATCAGGCTTTTCTGGAGGTTCAACGATTTTAGGGGAAGACAAGGATTTTGTTTTTTCTATTAATGTTTCTAATTTATCAATAACATTACTCCTTTTTGTTACAGAAGAACTATTAACCTCATGAAGTTTTGTTTTCAATTCATTTAATATTTGAACATTTACATTATTGCTGTCACACCAATCTAATGAACCTGAAGATCTTTCAAATAATATATTTAGAATCTCATCATCCGTAGTCACCAAATATATTAATTTCATTATACGTTCATCTGTTCCATTTTGAGCATAATTATATGATTCTAAATTACATTTATAATAATGATCTTCTTTAAGCAATGGGGATATCTTATTATTTATTAAACTAAAAAGATTCATCTTAACGTCATCTGGAACACAACGCATTATTCTGAAACAATATAGCCATATGTTTAAATAGATACATCGTATATCAGGTTTTATATAGTTTCCGAGGTTTTTAGATTCGGAAATTTTATTAATATGAGATGCATCCTTTAAATTTCTTACAAGAATCTTACAAAAATTATTGTATTTTGTTTTATGTTCATCGGAACCATATGGATTATCTTTGCAAACTTTATAAATTTTCCTACTTATTTTTCATCATCATCATCATCATCATCATCATCATCACCATCATCATCACCAGCATCATCATCATCATCATCAATATATTCATCAGAAAAATCCATAAACCAAGTCTGTATAGGACTTAAAACATTATCCTAAAAACAAATAAAAAGAACATATAAATATACACACATTTCCTGGACGGTAGCAATTCATTTTATCTATTGGATATACGATTATATTTAATTAATGGTTATAAATATTTATTTCATAAAAAAAGAAATTATAAATTACATCATTGCCTTCCCATTTTTTTATTTCTGCATCTAGTTTTTCACCCATGATAAATTAAGCATCACAACAAAACAATCTGCATTTATATATATGAAAAATTATTACATAAAATTAGATGATATATAAACTTTTGTTCTAATCTAAATTAAAATTTTTTTTATGTTTAAATTAATAAAAAATGTTTTTTATTTATATACTTTTCTATCTTTAACGCACATATTTATGCACTATAAGTTAACATAAAACATACAAAATATAATGTGCAAAATAGCTCTATAACTATGAATATATGCTATTATATTACCAAGCAACATTAGGTAAATGTTCTGATTATAGAATTACTATAAGCTTGAAAAAAATATATATATGTTTTAAGATATGTATAAGTATAAAGAGTAATTGCCATAGATTTTATTATTAACTTGACAGTTTGTCTTCAT
>NW_004193030.1:0-1673 GCF_000321355.1 Plasmodium cynomolgi strain B
ATAATATTAGTGTCTTGAATGTTAATGCATTTAATTCATGTTATAATAATATATGCGTGTTCAAATTTTATTATATTATAACATTTAATGTACTACATCTTCGTTATGTTTTGAATTATATATAATATATGTAGTAATTTAGTTTATATTATTTTATCAGTTATTTATTATATTTTAAATATAATGTTAAAATACAATCGTCTTTTTAAAGAATATAATATTTCTGTTAGGTAAAACTATTAATTTGTTACAGAATTATATGTTACTTGGTACATCGTGTCGCCTAATTTTATTTCTCGATCGTCCAAACTATTTAATAAAAAATCCTGATTATTATTTTCTATATTTTCCATTATTTTATTTCTCCCTAACATTTTCGTATTTATCCAGGTTCCAAAAGGGGTAAACTATTAATGTAATGAATATCCATATTTAAAAATATAATTTTTCATTTTTATTATCTTAACAGATAATAAATAATAAACATTAACAAAATATGATAATATTTAATAATTACATTTTCCTTACCTTATATAGTGCTATTAGAGGTAAAGCAAATCCTAATGAAGTACCTATAATTGTTCCTACAGGGGTCGGTGTATTCGGATTAGGAGAGCCTGTTGTGATATATTGAGGACCAGGTAGTTCACGGATTAGACTTTCTGCTGCTTGTATAGTCCTGTCTCCTAATAAACCTATACCTCTTGTACTTGCTCCTTTGTTAGTTTCTTCTCTATATTCTAATACTACCAGTCCTGGTTCTTCTGTATGCGCGACTTCTTTCTTTGAATCCTGCAATTCTTTTACTGCTAATTCTGATTGTTTTCGTGTTTTACTACTGATTCCAGAACTACAGATTCTGGAGGTTTAATGGGGCTATAGAGATTTAGATTATCTACATTAAAGGTAACACCAGTACATTTAGCTTGATAATTCAATACAGCATTATTAATTTCTTTGTGAAAATTCTGTAATACATTATTAAAAAAAGTCGTTCCAGATTTATAAGTCCTTACGAAGCTATTATATAAATAGAGAAAGGCAAGGAAGTCCTTACAATTAGGATTAGGTAAATGTTCATTCATTGTTTTATAATTAATATACAGTTCATACAGTCGATATAAATAATCCATTATTCTAAATATCAGAGGTTCCACGTAGAGCATATCATTTAAACATGCATTATTATCTGAAGAATCATATCTGTTGTATCTAAGTATAAATTCCTTGAAATCATTAAATAATTCTTCAGTATATACTCGATTAAGAATATTATATACTTCTTTATATAATATATAGCTAATATACCAGCACCCCATTCTGTCATTATGGTAATAAATAATAGGGTGATTCATATAACTGAAGAGTTCACTAAAAACTGTTTTATATTTAGATTTAATAGATTCGTGAATTTTTGATGCCTTTAAGATATTATCCAATGATATGGATTCAGAAGTATAGCTTCTCGTCGCATCGAACCTACGTTTTAATTCAGAGTATTTGTCATATGTCATATACTAAAAAAAAAAATATTAATTAAAATATATAAAATGATTAAATGAAATTATTATGATATAAATTTTATAATTATATATGTTTGCAAATAATTAAAATAAAGAGCTCTATATATATATATTAATGAACGAAAAATACCACTTCGTCTTTTATAACGA
>NW_004193031.1:0-1676 GCF_000321355.1 Plasmodium cynomolgi strain B
TATGACCTATTCCATCTGATAAGGGATATTCATTGGACCATATCCAATATACCCACCATCATATTCATAAACATATGGGAATACTCCTGGTGGAAGTCCTTCAACATTTCTACGAATTTGACGCATTTGTCTTCTTCCTCCTCCAAAAAAGGATCCAACTGGTGTATACTAATATTAAGAAGAAAATTTAAAGAATTTTAAAATTTAATTTTGTAATAATGATAATTTAAATTTAATGTAAACATATTTATGGTTTAAAATATACCATACCTTTAAAAGTAAATACAAGGCACCCATACCACCAGATACACCAACAACGGGTACGGGATCAACAGAATCTAAAACTTCAGTAATATAACCTCGAAATCCTGATGAGTTGAAAAATGTACCAGATCTTGTTGTACCTTTATCTTCTTGATCATTACCTACTTCTCTCTGTTGATTCGTTCCTTCTATTGTATGTGTAATTGATCCACCTGGTGATGATTCTGACATACCTGAATGTCCAAATAATGTTCGTGGGGGGTTGTTTAATCCGGTATTTCCTAATTCATGTGAACCTCCTCGATATTTAGTGGAATGTAAATCCTGATTTTCCTGATGCATTTCTTGTACATGATTTTCCCGTGATATTGAAAATAAATCATTATACTGTAATAATTCCTGTTTTTCGAGATATTGTTCTTCCTTCTGCTTTTTCACTGCTTCATCCTTAGCCTGTCTGGCTGCTTCTTCCTGTGCCTGTTTTTCTCGTTCTTCAGCCTCCCTTCTTTCTTGTTCTGCTTTTAGGAGATTGACCAGATTTGTCGGTTTTGTGAAATATATATTCTGTGTACAATATTTAGTACGTCCTATTATTCCTTCAATTAAACTTTTAATATTTTCTAATTTATCATATAAATCATTATCAGTATTATAATATTTATAAATAGAATCATAATAATTTCTTGAAAGAAGAAAAAGTTCATTGCATTTCGCAGTATTTTTCCTATAAGTATCTGATATAATTTCATTATACACATCATATAATTCATATAAAAAATTCATTTTATTAACTGTTTCAGCGCCTAGGTCAAATATATAACTTTTGCAAGAGTCGTCATAATTTCCACTCTTTTTATAACATAATTTATCTGAAAATATCTGGAATACAGGAAAAAATGTTGCATACACACCATTACCTGTAGTTTGCACTACTTTATTTAACCAATAGTTAATGTAGCTGCAGTATATAGGTTTGGAACCTGTAATTGAAGTATGGTCGTTAGATAAAACGTTATGTAGACTTCTAAATATATCGTTATTCAAATACACTCCATAATTTTCTTTAGTCATATCATCAATTATTTCTTAAAAACGTCCTTCACCAACAATATTATTTATTGTTTTATCAAATTGATACTTTACATTACCATAATCCCTATAACTAATATACTGAAGGGGAAATAAAAATCAAATAAAAAATATATTAGGATAAAAAGATAAAAAACATTACATAAGCATTATTTTTAACTAATTTGTATAAATAATTTAAATAAATAGTATATATATATTAAATAAATATAAAGATTACTCTTGGATCTTTTGGAGATTTTTCCATCTTGTTTTTGAAGAAAGAAAATTTAGAGAATTATAAAAATATATATTAATATATAAATTATTTTTCAGTAAAATAT
>NW_004193671.1:0-1675 GCF_000321355.1 Plasmodium cynomolgi strain B
AATAAAGTAAGACAAGAGGTAGAACTTACTGAACAGTAAACTGGTCATTGAGTAAATGGAGTTATAATCCCGAAAGGTATTCATATAAACGTTCATTTTGATTTCACAATGAACAAAAATTATTGTATACTATAATAACAAGTTATAGCGTTGTAATGTGCTACATATAAGTGTAAATATCCTAAATAATATTATTATTTCACATATGAGTTCAGATCGAAAATGCAGTAAAACCTTATTTTCTTGAATTGTCCAAACAAATACTTTTTCAAGGTTTATTAAAATGCATTTTGGCTATCATTATTTTAATATGTGTAATAAATAAACAAAGGTTTTACCATTAAAACGAATAGTTTTTCCTCATGTACGTTTTACATTTCTTTACAATATATAGGTGAACCTTTTGAATAAATCTTCTTTACATAATTCATATATCAATTTTGAAAAGAAAGATAAAATAGAAGAATATGAGCATTTATGTATCTTTATGCGGAAACAATCAAAAATATCGAAAAGCTCAGAATTTCAAAATCTTCGTAAAAAGCTACTTCGAAATAGAATAGTATTGAAAGAACAGTCATATCCTAAAGTAACGGAATGTGATAAATGTAAATAGCTGAATTACTGTTTTTTCGATCACGTTTTAACTCTTAAAACTACATATGAAAATATTTCACTACTTATTAGTAAATGAGACGAACAAAACACTAAACAAATGGATGTATTCAATTGTTCATTAGATAAGTTAGACAAAATTTTCGAAAAACCTGAAATATTGAAAACAGAGAATGAATTTTATCAATATTATAAAGCAAAATATATGAGAAATTCTGCTGATGCAGTATCGTTTAGTAATTTATATCTTAACTATATTTCTGAAAAAGCAATAGAAAATGAAAAAAACATGTACTACAAGTGATGAATTGTTGTATAAATTATTAAGGAAAAATCATTGTAATATTAATGGAAATAATGCGTTATGTAAAACGAAGTGTAAAACGCAAAATACTAAAATCGAAGAAGCATTATGATATGGGGATCAGACCGGTTCATCAAAAGGTGGATTGTTCATGATTCGCCCTAAATGTGATGATCACAAAGACATTGTGTCTATTATTGTAATTCCCTCTTGTGGAGCATTAGGAATAACTTCCTTTTTTTTTAAAGTTAATATTTTTTCAAAATAAGACATCATTTTACTGTAATTTAAGCAGTGCTATTTTGATAATAATTTTTTTTCATTAAAGGATTAGGGTTCAGAGTTTAGGGTTCTCTTATATGAAGAGCACTATTTTTTGAAGAGAATAGTTCTCCATGAAGCACTATTATATGAAGAGCGTAATTGTGGAAGTTGAACGGCTGTATCTGAAGTACGTTTATATGAAGGAGTTTGGGCTGACGGTTCTATTATATGAAGACCGTAATTGTGTGAAGTGTATGTACCTTTTAGGAGTACTAATATACAGGAAGTACAGTTATTTGAATCATACTTATGTATGTGAAAAGGAAGGTTTTCTTTAAAGTGTTATTGTATGGAGAGTGCGGATGTCCCTGCAGTACTATCTTGTGAACTGTACATGTGTGCCCTAAATATTATTATGCGGTGGATTAAGCACTGGGGGTTTTTATTATTTGAAGAGAACCATTGTGCACACTGTACGGATGCACCTTCAGC
>NW_004193672.1:0-1672 GCF_000321355.1 Plasmodium cynomolgi strain B
GAAAATAACCAGCAGGAACGTAAGTCAAAAAGCGAGTAAATGTACATATACATGTATCTTCAGATGAATGAAAAAAATTTATTTATTTATAAAAAAATAAAAATTGCGGATTTGTACGATCGTAAATAATATTTTTAATGGTTTGAAAAAAACAAAAAAAGGTGGGTCCCCTTTTTTCGAGGCTATTTTCAAATTAGTAGTGAGAAGGTCAAGTGGGTAGCAAAATATAAGTGTATATATGCATGTGCTAGCGTGGCGGGTTACTTAGAAAATGCTTCTGGACCTTTTTTCCAGCAGGGCTAGTATCTTACTGGCGCGCCTAGTTCTCGTTTCACTCGAGGGGAGGGTGTTGTGATGTTGTTGCAGTGAGCAAATCAGCATCACCCACAGGCAGGTATATATTCATATGTAATAATATGTATGCACTGTGGAGGGCGTTTTTATTTTTTTTCTCGATGACACGCTTTGCTGAAAGGGCTATTTCCCCCTCGTTAGCAGTTGCGCACAGCGGAGAGAGCATATGTCATGGGCAAAAAATATGCTGCACAATTATGCCATACAAATAAGACGTAGTAATGTGCCTGCTCAAAATACGAAATAAACATTACCCCGCGCAGATAAATAAATAGTGCATTGCCTGGGCTGGTGTTCCTTTCGCCGCTATGTGCCATGCATTCAGTTAAGAAGTTAAAATTTCAAATAAAATGAAACCCAAATGAGTGATATTACAAAATTATTATGCAGAAAATATGCTAAATATTTTTTAAAAAAATTCAGGGGAGGGAAAAGAAAAGCGGTCTTGGTATAAAAATGCGCCACAGTAATATAAGTTGCAGGTTCAGGGTTTAGGGTGCACTAAATATTTTTTTCTATGCGAAACCTTATCAAGGTCCGAAAAAAATTGAACGTTTATTTAATATAAAGTAAATTAATTTTTTTTATTGCTCAATTATAATATATTTGAAATTTCTTTTTGTCTGTAATATATTACCGCCAATAATCATACTTATAATTTTACGGAACATATTATAATGACATATAAAACATGTTTTACGCTTATACGAAGGCTATATTTGTAATTTAAAAATATTATTAATGCATTATACTTTTCACTAAAATATTGTAATGTAACGCAAAAAAATTAAAATTAAATTTGTGAAAATTATAAAAGTTTTTACCCAACCTATAATTTCCGTTTAAAACAGAATTTTATGAGTGTTATATTTTTTTGCACCAATAATACGTATAAATCAGAAATTGGAAATAAATATATTGCATTGATATTATTAAATAATTATTTTTAAATAAAAATTAATAAAAAGCTTACATAATTTATGGCAATTTGTAAACAAGCCTATATATTATCATGAGAACAATATGTCTATTAATGTTATATAATTAAAATTGATGCATTAATAAACATATAAGCACAATATTTTATAGACGATGAATAATTACATAATATGAAGAAAAGGTGCATTTAATAACATCTATATAAGCTAAACGAATTGAAATAAATTATAATATTTATAAAAGAAAAATATAGCAATAAAATTATTTAGTTTTTTGGACAAAATAAATAATATTGATAATAATACATAATCGAAATTGTAACTATTAATACAATACTATATATATATCATATTGAATAGACAACATAAAATAAAATTAT
>NW_004193673.1:0-1671 GCF_000321355.1 Plasmodium cynomolgi strain B
TATTTGGGAAAAAAATATAGAACTCATAAAATTCTGTCTTTAGTGGAAATCATAAGAAGCTCTAAAATTTTATAATTTTCACAAATTAAATTTTAATTTGTTTGCGTTACATTACAATATATTAATGAAATGTATAATGCATTAATAATATTTTTAATTATAAAATACAGGATTCATGTAAGTGTAAAGCACTTCTTATAATTCATTATAATTTTTTTCCGTAAAATTATAAATATGATTATTAGTGGTAAAATATTACAGACAATAAAGAATTTTCAATTATATGATAATTGAGCAATAAAAGAAATTAAATTATATTATATTAAATAAACGTTTATGTTTCTTTCGTTCGTTGATAAGCTTTAGCATAGAAAAATATATTTAGTGCACCTAAACCCTGATCCACTGCGAATTTAGTGGTATGCTCACCCCGTATTCGACTTTTCTTCCCACTTTGAAGTTTCTTCCTCCCCACCAATTGTTAACAATTTTTTTTATGAACAAATGTGGGAGATCGTCCAGCTCTACTTCTTCTTCCCTTCCAATTCGTTTGTTAATTGAGGTGGTGCATGCGCATTTGCCTATCCATCCCGTGTGTTTACCCGCTATATATTTTTTCAAACCATTACAAATATGTTTTACGTTCGTAAAAATCTGCAATTTATATTTTTTTAAAATAAATAAATTTTTACTGCATAATAATTTTGTAATCCCACTCATTAGTGTTTCATTTTATTTTGAAACCATAACTTCTTAGCAGATTGCGTGGCGCTTAGCGGCAGAATGTAAGCCAGTCCAGGCAGTGCACTATTTATATATCTGAGCAGGGAATTGTTTTTTCGTATTTCGCGCAGGCACATTACTACGAATTATTTGTATGGCATAATCGTGCCGCATATTTTTTGCCCATGATATTATATGCTCTCTGTGCTACGTGTAATCGCTAACGAGGGGAAAATAAACCTTTCAGCAAAGCGTGCCATCGTGAAGAAAATAAAAAAACACCCTCCACAGTGCATATATATCATTGCATATGTATATAATACCTGCTCGGGGATGAAGATGATTTGATCGATGAAACAATATCACAACATGCCCACGAGTAAAACGAAAACTCGGAGAGCCAGGAAAATGCTAGCTCTGCTGGAAAAAAGGTCCAGAAGCATTTTCTACGTAAACCGCAACGCTCTTACCTACAAACATATATATACTTATATTTTGCTGCGCGCATGAAGCACTCAATACTAATTTGAAAATGGTCTCGAAAAAACGAGATCTACGATTTTTTTTATCTTTTTTTTCAAATCATAACAAATATTTTTTACGTTCGTACTAATCAGCAATCTTTATTTTTTTTAAAAATAAATAAATTTTATTACATTCTTCTAAAAATACTTGCATATGTACATTTAACAAAATTTTGACTTACGTTCCTGATAGTTATTTTTTAATTTCCAGCCATATTATAAAATAATATGCCCCAATCTGCTTTTCCGCCCACTCAACGTGCTGACGGATACATCAAAGCTAACGCTTGAACCCTAAAACTAAACACTGAACCCTAAACCGTGAACCCTAAACAATAAACTATAAACCGTGAAACAATTATATCATTCATTGATTATTGTATTAATAATAAAATAATAATATTTCTGTCATGGATCAAACTAT
>NW_004193674.1:0-1673 GCF_000321355.1 Plasmodium cynomolgi strain B
GATAACCTGTGTTCCGTGAATGTTTATTAATATATATATATATACTGAAATATATTTTATCCTTTAATATAATGAAAATGTCAGGCGATAAATTACACGTTGCAAAATGGAAAAAAGAAGTTTGTTCTTATTTTTTTTTTGTAAACAATTTTATGTAAAATATTTATTATACAGAATCTAAGAGAAAAAATTCATTGTTTTATTAAAATAAACATTTATATATTTTACTTGTATTTTCAGTATCCTTTCTTAGATACGGTTTGGAATATATATATGGAATTTGATGAACCTATACAAAAAAGTGATAAAGGTTCCGAAAACTATAAAAAAGTTTGCGCACAAATTCTAAAAAATTATGGTGACCATAAATATATTCACAATGATTTTTGTATGAAACTTGTGAGGAATTTAGGGTGTTATAATTATGAAAATGGAAATTACAATCTTAATAAGGATGATTGTACGATTTTATACTATTGGATATATAATTCAGAAAAAAACATAAAATTGAATATAATCTTATTACTAAAATTTTTAATGATTCTTATAGTAAAATGTGTACGTACAACAGAATAGCTAAATGTTATTATTATACTTATTACGATGAGTTTGTAGATCCAGTGAACATGATATTCTTGGATATTTTCCATCATAATATAAATACTGTAAAAGGAAAATTGGATAATGGAAAGAGTACAATTGATGCTAATTTGCAAAAATATATTTGTGAATGCGTTAAGATATATAGAAATATATATAACTCACACTGTCTCATTAGACATCAAAAGGAAGGCAAAGTAGAAAACACTTGTAAAAAGTTAAGTGATTTAAAATTAATATATGATAATTATCTTTTGAATTATAAAGACTTAAAGAATAAAATACCATCGCTAGATTCTGACAATATGAAATATATGTATAAATGTATATCGCAAGCAAACGGATTAGAATCAGATACTGATAGTCATGAAAATGAAAAAACAGTTTCATATTCAATGGATGATCCTGATAGAAATGCAGCTAATTTTTCACCTCAAAGCGAAGTTATTGATGAAAATCCAGCTAGCATTTCAACTTCAACAGAAAGTTTTGATCAAAATCCACAAGTATCTTTACATTCAAGGAATGTTATTCATGGAATTCCAGTTGATTCTAGGTCACCTGCTGTGAACATATCTCCTGACATCATGGCTGATGAGTATGTTAGCAAAGATAGTTCCGGAAGATCAAGTAAAACAACAGCTCTTGTTACCGTGGCTGCAGTACCTTCCGCATTAGCTTTATTATATAAGGTATAAAGAATGTTTAATTCAAATGTATAATAAAAATTGCATAAAAATAATAATAATATATTCACATATTAAACTAACATAATATTATATATTTTTACTCCCTGTTGTATTAGTTTACCCCTCTTAGAAGAAGGATAAATTTTGGTTCACGCGGAAGTAGAAGAGGAATAAACAGCAATTTGTATAGCGATCAAGGAAATGAAATATTATTTGATGGAAATGTACCTAGTGAATTTAATACTTATAATATAGGATACGAAGTAGCATAAGACCTTTGTGGACAGAACCAAAGTAATACAACATAAAACAATCGATACTGCAAATTTATTATGTATGCAGTGACATGTAAATTATGTTGTAATTCATATAAAAATATCAATA
>NW_004193675.1:0-1668 GCF_000321355.1 Plasmodium cynomolgi strain B
CTCTCTCTTTCTTTTTTTTTTTTTCTTCTGTTTTTTTCTTTTTTTGCACAACTGAGGGGAGTGCACTGGAGGAGCGACGTGCGTGAGGAAAAGGTTCACGATAAAAGGATGTAGCCGCGTTACATAGTGTACTTGTTGTCATTACTTCTTTTTTTTCGCTCTTCAACGAAGTAGGTTTTTTTGCCAATGCATACATCCCCACATGGTTATCACTACGCGGTACCTACTCTTTTTCGACTTATACTTACACACGTTTGTAGCACTCGCGACCGCCACGCTATTCCTCATTGGTGATGCACTGCCCCGCCACAGGGTCGAGTCGATATGTCGAATCGACCCGCTGACATACCAAAAAAGATGGCAACTTCTCGACGACACACGATCATCACCTTTGTAGGCAGCCCCAATGTAGAGTGGCACCTACCACATATGCGTTTACTTAACAGGAGAACGGACGGGCGGATGAGCGGATGGGCAGATGGGCAGATGGGCAGATGGGCAGATGGGCAGATGGGCAGATGGGCAGATGGGCAGATGGGCAGATGGGCAGATGAGCAGATGAGCGGACTTTGGGGGAGGGGAAGTGCCTAAACGGCACATGTGCATATCTGTCACCCGTCACATGGATCATCCGTGTCAGCACAAAAAAGGACGAACCACAAGGTAAGCGGGGAGAATGAGTTTTTTTTTTTTTTTTTTTTTATCGGGGTGATGTGGGGATCACCACTAAGTGGTTTAATTTGTGTGAGTCCCCTTTTTATTGATATCTCCAAATGAAGTGGAAACTGCTAACAGTGGGTCAGGGAACATCCTCCCCTTTCAAGCTCATCCCCCTCTCTACAAAACACCCTTCACCATGCACTCGATTGTGGAGGCGGGTTACGTGGGTTTGGGTGTTGGGGAGAAGCTCTAACTGTTGATGCTCACCCACTGTGTCGTCAAGCGGGTACACTCTGGTCATGAGAAATGCGGGGAGCTCACCAAAAGATGAGCGGATAAAACGATCTCCATTATGTCAGTTTGGTTTGTGCAGTGTCTCCATTGAGATATCCATTTTGTCACACCTACGGGTGACGATACGAACGGGGCAAAAGTGCACAGCGGCGTGCTCCCATCCTTTCTCGTTTTCGCTTTTTTTTTTTTTTTACAATTGTAAAGGTCTACCCATAGTGGCAACCGTGATAGGAAGTCAAAACGCTGCGGCAGCATGGTTTTCAAAGCGGAGTTAACCATACACGAAGGTGAGCGTTTGTCCGTTTTTTTCCCCCCTGAGGAGGAATGAAGTGGGAGACCGCGTGTCCATTTTTTCTTCCAACTGGTGCGACTCTTCCGCGTTGCACACAACCAAGGGGGAGCCACAATTTTTACTCAATTTTGACTCAATTTTGACTCAATGTGGCCTTAACCTGTCGCGCATACCAAAAGGGGCCACTCTTTCGTCTCATCTGTATGTCTCTCTCGGAAGACAAACCCGCAGAAAAAGTGATCAATTTTGTTTGTTCCGGTTTCTCAGCGCCGAGCTGATCACAGCACTCTTTTTTCCAATTCGTTTTTCCCCCGTGTATTCAATTCCAAGGCATTAAAAAGGGCGAAAAATGGGGAGAATAAAAAAAAAACAATACATATATATATATATATGTATGAACTAGACCAAAATAGCGCACGTAA
>NW_004193032.1:0-1671 GCF_000321355.1 Plasmodium cynomolgi strain B
TATTCGTTATATATAAAATTTTTAGTTCTTTTGATATTTTATTAATAAAAAATAATTACTTGTTTATTCTTATTAACTCTGCATATTTTAATTTCATAATTCCAAATGGATATATAATAATTTTTTTATTACAGTTGCCTTTTTCTTTTAAGCTTTATTATTTTCATGAATAAATTATTTAATATATTTTTAAAGATGTATATATTATTTGACTAATGAACTCCTTGTTATTAATTATTCATAAAAAAATTTATTACATTGTGTGTTCTAATTTCATACCCGCCCAAAAGCAATATTATAGCTCGGATTACTAGAATTTATAATTGGATTTTCATGTGAACTATAAAATAATTCATTTTCTATTTGTTCGTCTATATTGTCGAAAATGTTTGTACTTTTTCTAATTTTTGACCCAATCCACGTTCCGACGGGGGTAAACTAACACGGCAAAAATATATATATATAAATGATAATATTGTTATAGCTATTTAAAAGAAAACTCAAACACATATATTTGTGTTAACTTTTGTTTATATTTTTAAGTACATATTATATGATAACGTCTATAAATTAACCATAAAAAGGGAGGTATTCCAGCCATTGTACCAATTGCCGTAGGAATACTATGTGTTGTAAGCTTATCTGAATTATTAAAAGCTGTAGAAAATGATTCTAGTTTAGTTTCTACTGGTGTACATGAGAAAGCATCATTTGATTTAGAAGAAGATAAATTTGGTAATACATAGCCTCCGCTTTTAGCAACTTGAAAAAAGGGATTGTATAAATCAATAAAACTATCTAAAATTTCGCATGTGCCTTTGTTACTGTCAAGGTCTCTTTTTTCTTTAGAACAGTATTGTTCATTCAAATCATGGTATGTATTAACGCAATCATAAAAATACCTTTTGAAAGAGCATTTTTTCGAATAATCCATATTATTTAATAAATTTAGAAATTTATCTTTATTTTCATTAAATATAATCAATTTTATTAACTCCTCAGGTTTATGGAAGTTAACAAATAATGGCATATCAGGAGAACAATATTCCTTTTTAAGCTGATTATTTACACTCTTATTAGGTAATTCAAAAATTTTCTTGATAATACCATTGGAAAGGCTATATTTTTTATTTTTAAAATAAAACCAGAAATGTAAATCATTGCAGCATTTTATAGAATCATTATTATTGGGATCATTACATAAAAAAAGTTTTCTTAAAATTTTCTTACACACAATTATTTCTACATCATTTATAAATTTCGTAGTTTCATCACATAAATTTAAAATATCTATATTTTTATCCACAGATTGATCCAATATATCATACCAATTTAATATTTCTTCTAAAAGTGGATACTATAAATAAAAAATACATAAATAATTTATTTAATGGAAAAACTTTTTGCACTAAATTATAATTGCATCATATAAAAATATTACATTATGACAAATTATTTTGATGATAATTTATAAAATTACTGTATTTGTTAATTGAGGAGATTCCATTATATTGAAAATAATGCATATGATAATAATGAATATAATAACTCTATATATAAGAGATATACAAAAATTAATTTTTATAAAAATGGTTCATACAATGTTTTTATTCTTATTAATGTTCTAAAAAATATTCATTAGCAGGAATAATTTTTTTTAACATAAAAACC
>NW_004193676.1:0-1664 GCF_000321355.1 Plasmodium cynomolgi strain B
AGTATTTGGTGCGGAGGATATGACGGAAAATTGATTCTTCTCCCTTATTACGAATTTTTGTTATTCCTATTTTTTAATGTAGCATAAATATGTGTGTTTTAGAATACGAATGCATAACTCTTTACACCCTGACTGTCTCCCCCTCTCAATATTGCCTATTTTGCTCTATACATACGTAGTTACCTTTGTTGGAAAGCTATACGCTCATTTTCTAATTTTTTAGAAGCAGACATATATGGCTGCTCCTCTACGCATGACCACTTCAACCCATTAAGCAAAAAAGTGTTTCTACCGCGTTGTTTCACCTTAAAACAGTAAACAAAGAGGACATAAAAAACAATTAATAAAAAAGGAAATTCCTCTTGTTACCTCCAAAAGGGATTATTCAATTGAGTATCCTGGTTATGGTAAAGTGGTCTTTCATTAGTTATTCTTCTTCCGTCACAATGCGAACCACATTAAATGCTAAAAAAAACATACACTTTTTACCTACCTTCGAGAGTCAGCCCATTTGAATACATTTCATTTATATCTTAATTACACAATATGTGTGATATATATTGCCGTTCTTTTTAAGAGTAAAAGATTGCCTACCCATGTGCATATGATTAATAGTAACAGCAGTGGCAGTAGAAATGCTAGTAGCCGCGACACTTTTAGGGAATTTTCTGACCATGTTGTGAGAAAGTACCTAGTTGCGGTAACCATTTTATATTTTGACCATACACTTTAACTTTTGAAAGATTGAAAATAATGACCTGGTTATATATCTCACAAAATGTAGTGTGCCCGTGTACCTTATAGAAACAATTAAATCTCGAAAGGGATTCCAAATTGGGTGACTCCACCCCTCAACATACGAACGAAATAAATTTCTTTACCAAAATAGATTAAACGCTTTCGCTAGTAAGAATGAGACACATTTATACACATATTACGGCCAATAACAGTAATATTAGGGCATAAAAGAAATAAAGGTGTCCGCTTATTATATCATAAATGCTGTGACTACCAAAATGTGTTGGATATTCACCATAGGCGCTATCCCCTTTAGCGTTAAACATTTAGAGCTATAAAATGCATCTTTTTATACGTATATATATATTTATATTTATTTATTAAGCATGTTCATGTTACGTTATTATAACTATTCCTAAGCGTGCAAAAATAAATATGATATATAAATCCTGAACCCTAAACCATGAAGCTAAACCATGAACCCTGTGCTAACATTAATGTAATCAATATTAGCCAAAATTTTTTTACATCATTGACTTGTTGCGAAATTTTTTACTGAAAATCCAAAATGATCATTTATTTTGTTACAAAGAAGTTTTCATCTTCATAATTTTTTTAATGAGTATACATGTATATAAACATGTGAAGAGGTAAAAAATGGCAACCTATAAAATAGATATATAATACAGATTAAAAAATCTAAAGCACTTTTTTTAAGGCAACCAACATAGATGTTAAATTTATTTTTATATTAATTTGTTTTTATTTTCTATGCCCCCAGGATAGTTTACATAAAATTCTGTAAATCGATGTGTTTTCTGTTTCGTCTAAATATTATTTTAGAGTATAAATTTAAAGTATAATATATCGCCGAAATAGAACAATTTTTAGTAAATGTATGCTTACACAAAGTTGCACGAAACCGA
>NW_004193033.1:0-1663 GCF_000321355.1 Plasmodium cynomolgi strain B
GATTCTTTTAACATATATTAATAAATATTTAACAGTAGTGAATATTTTAAAGGTTATCAAGATAAAACTCATTACAATCAGAATTACTGAACGTACTTATTTTGCTTATAAATTATTCAATACGCGGCGTTACTTAAAAAGTGGATTATATGTTATATTTTATAAATGTAAATTTATTGAATCAAAATCTATTTAATAATACATTAAATGAGTTAATTATATTCTTTTTTTTTTTTCCATTACTAATTATAATATATAAATTCTTAGGAATGTTAACTAAAATAAAAAACACATATAGAATCTGTTATTATAATTAAATGATTTATAAAACTTTTATATTGTATATGGCATTTATATCACTGTAAAGTTTAAATGAATAATAAATTAGCGTATTAAGAATTTTTATATCTCTTTTAAATGTTTTACTTTTGACACCATGGCATGTGCAAAACCTTTTAATGTAGCAAATTTCATTTATTATTGGCAATATATATTTATCTGCATATTTAAATGTTTTATACGCTTTACTTAACAATTATATTTATATGAAGCGACTTTATTTTAATTATTTTATAAACTTTTATTAATTGTTCTTCTCCTTTAGTATCCTAGTTATGAGTGTTACAAAGATATACAAAAACAATTTGTTGAAAAAATAGATAGACATGATTATAAAATTAGTGATCAGATTTTGGAATTTGAAATAAAATATCCACATAATATACTACAGAAACATGATTTATCTGATGTTTTTACTAATTTAAAAAAATATTTAAGCAACGATCATGTTTTTGGTTCAGCTCATTATAATGGGGAAGGAACTTGTAAGTATATTAGCTACTTGTTATGTGATAAAATCCGTGATAAACATGGTATATGTGATGAAAACAGATTTAATTTGCTCAAAGAATTTGTAGACAAATACAATAAATCTACTAATTCTGATATGTGTAAAAATATTGTTAATCACATAGATGGTCTTGAATTTAAAAAAATGAAATCCTTATATGAGATCTATGATTGGTACACTTCTTTGTCAGATGCTTATGCACACGGGAATAAGCATTACTGTAGCAACATGAAATATTTAGTTTATTTATATAATACATTTATAAACAGTTATCGATCTGATATCTCAATATTTTATACATTATTAAAGAATTTTGAAGGTTTAATGAACAATCTCTTATCGAGAGCAATACCTCTTTGTTCAGAATATGACTTTGCATTAGTTAATGCTGATTTATATAAATCAGTATTAATATCACCAAATCCATCAGGGATAAATAGTATACCACCAAAAGGAGACACCTCAAATAATATATTTACTCCAGAACAATCAGAAGTAATAAGTTCATCAATAAGGATAGAAGAAGAACAAAAAGAAGCTTATCCGGAAATTCCCCAAATATCTAAAGTATCAGACCTATTACATGTAGAAGTACCTTCTGTAACACAATCCCCCGTTGGAGAAAGACAACTACATCAAAAAGTAAACACTTAGAACATAATGAAACATTTAAAAGAAAACAATCTTATGATTCAGGAGAGCTTTATGAACCAGGAGTATATGTTAAAGGAAACAAAATATTTTCACCAGATGAAGATTACAAAGTAGTAAAAGAAGGATTAGGACACGGATCAAGAAATGATTCTGCAGGAA
>NW_004193677.1:0-1662 GCF_000321355.1 Plasmodium cynomolgi strain B
CATGTGATAAGTTATAAATTTAAAAAATACATAAAAAAAAATTATTAGGTTTAATATTTCTTAATAACAATATTTTTATATATATAATAATGCTTAAATATATTTGATATTATTAAAAAATGTAATTTGATAATATAAAAAGAAAGAATAAATAAGGACTAAATATCAAATTATATTATTAATACGATCGCAAATTATATTATAAATACAAATTTATTGAAATTATATATTGAAATATTATAAAAATATATTGCAGATGCCGTATAATATTTTAATGAAATTTGAATAATTCTGTCTTAAACCAGGATGTATATAAAATAAATAAAAAATAATTCCACAATTATCGACATATTCTTGATATTTTAAAAATATAAATAAAATTATATTAATGAAGATATTTTCTGAAATATATATATTCGCATGTTTAGGGTTTAAGGTTCAGTGTTTTTGTGTTTTGTTTAGGGTTCAGTGTTTTTGTGTTTTGGTTTATGGTTTAGTGTTTTAGGTTTCAGGATTTATGGTTTAGGTTACAGTTTTTAGGGCTCAGGCTTAATGTGATTAGAATAATATGGAAAAAAATTTATGTATTAATAATACAGTAATTGTTATGTAATAATTTTTTTTTTGTAGGTGCATAATTATAATTTTATTAGACTAATTATATTTTCAACAAATACAATTTCTATCTTTATCATGAAAATAAATAAATGGAAACAAATGAATTATATAATAATAGACGGAATTGTATTAAGTTTAATGGTGCTATCTCTTTTGGTGCATTGTATGAATATGTCTATATTTTTATATTTACTTCTATTTTGGATATATTCATTATATGTATTTTGAAAATCTTCTAATGCTTCATAGTAATCCCGGTTAGTGCCATCTTCAGATTTTTTTATGTAGGTTTAATAAGAATTTAATCATTTCCGAGGACATTTACATTCCTCATTTTTTTTTTTTTGGTTCATTTAATGATTTATATGCATAAAAATCCTTGTATTGTGTAATTAGATCATCATCAAGCTTTATATATATTTCATATATAATATCTTCTTCATGCTCGTTACCTATTACCAAATCGAAACTTTTCTTACATTACTATTTGAAAAAATCAATTTACAGCGATATGATAGTGTAACCAGTAAGTAAGTTATTAATTACTCGATCATATAACAAATAGTTTAATTATTTACAACATTTTGGTGTATCAAGGGATTTAGAATTTATTTATACATAATTTAAATAGTTCTTAACTTTTGAGCACACCTTCCTAAAACATTATTGCCGACCCTACTCTATATCAGAAGCTAATTAAAACGAATGTAGTCTTAGCATTTTTTATTAATAGAATATTAATCTGTAGTATTGTCATAATATATGTCATTATATTTAAAATATGAACTTAAAAAACATTATACTGTAAAGGAAAATATAATAGAAAAAAAAACCATAAATGTATTTAGTATATTGAATACCTATTTTCATGCATTATTAAATATATAATATAATTTAATATTTATTATCATAATAAGCTCGTACAATGGAATCTTCCGTCCTCGAAGGCAATTTAATTTTATATTGTAGAATTAAGAAGAATAGTTAAATTTATTTCATATAAATGAATATTCAATATATGGGTATAAAACACAATAATGCATA
>NW_004193034.1:0-1662 GCF_000321355.1 Plasmodium cynomolgi strain B
ATGCTTTTATCTATAAAACATAATAATTGGATTGAAAAATATTTATACATGTGTTAATTTATTAGGAAATAATTATTTTAGGCTATATTATATAAGTTATTTTATTGTATGTTAATTTTTTATTTTAGTTTTTCTTTTTACACTTTAATCATAACACTATATAAATTAATCGTTATACAAATATATGATTATACGATTTAATTTAAAAAAATTAATTAAATATCATGCGAAGAATATTTTTCTATTCCATTTTAACATTTCAGGAAATAATAAATGTTATAATACGAACTAATTATATATCATTTATCTATCTCTCTTCAAAAAATGACAAACTACTGTAATGGATCTCATGATAAGGTAATTTATCATTTTTATAGAGAATACTTTCTATAAATATTATTTTAAATGACTTATATGCATTATATAACAAAATAATTTATATCATATAATTTTACATAATATTAATTTTAATTGATATATTTCCCCCCTTAGTATCTTAGCTATAAATGCCACGAATATTTAAGCAAACAGTTAGATGAGCCTACATTGAGTGATCGAAATAAGGTATACCTTGAAATTGCATTGAATTCCTTAGGAGAAGCCAAGTATAATGAATTCTTTAAACATAATATTATTAATGAACTAGCAGCACGTCTAGGAAATGATGGTGTTTTTTGGCACTCTTATACAAACACAACTTGTAATTATATTAACTTCAAATTGAACGAAAGTTTGAGGACCCATTATAGTGATGTACATAAAGTAGATTACAGTATTTTTAGGGAGTTTGTAAAGATATTCTATAACAAAAGACATAATAATTATGATGTCGAATATTCATGTGAAAATTATATAAGACACCTAGATGATGACATATATAAGAGAATGTTAACCTTATATAAAATTTTTTATTTATATAATGAATTTAAAATTTCCAATAATTACAAACATACAACTTCCGATGATGAATTATGTAACAAACTTAGTTTTTTAATTCATTTATCTAATGACTCTATAGAATAGAATATAATAAATCATGAATCTATTGGTTCAATATGAAATTTTAAAGAAATAATTAAAAATGAATCGTATAATGAGAAATGTAATTTAAGGTTATTAAATGGAATGTTAACGGAACTTCAAAATTTTACGGTTCCAATTCCTAGAGAAGCTGAATCAGCATTAGTTTCAAATGTTGCACCAAAAACACAGCAACGTAATGAATCAGAACATCCAAGGAAAGACATAGAAAATGAAAAAGCATCAAACCAACTACCATCACGCGAAGATGCAGAAAGGGAACAAGCATCACTAGAACTACAATCCGAAGATCAAGTATCAGAAATTCATGTAAAGAGCTTCAAAACACTGAAGAATCCAGCAATAATCCAACATGTATCAAATGAACAAGAGGTAAAGAATCTATCAGAAAGAAGAAATATATCACGAGAACAAAAGACACCAAGAGGTGGTACTGAAGGGCTGTTAGATAAAATGGAAAGTTTCATTACTGAAACTTTAGGACAAGTAGAACCAGCTCCTATTATTGGTGTGTCTGATGGAAGGGGTGCTTTATTTTACTTCTTAAGGTATTCAAAAATTTAAAAATATATCCATTTTATTATAATACATTTGAATAAAAATTAGAATTATCTTAGAATG
>NW_004193035.1:0-1661 GCF_000321355.1 Plasmodium cynomolgi strain B
ATTTTATGTCTGATATAATATACATTATTCTATTATATTTAAGAAATATTAAAACATATAATAAAAACATGTAAACCTTTTATTAAATATATAATATATTGTAAAAAATAATGTATGCAGAATAAATATATATATGGATCATTTATTTGTGTATATACTAAAGAATTTTTGATTCTCTTTCTTTAAGGTTATATAATTATTATATATTTACCTTATTGATATTTTTATATGAATTACAACAAAATTTATGTGGCTGTATACATAGTAATTTTGTAGTAACAATTGTTTTATGTTTTATTTCAGTAGTTCAATTCACATAGATCTTATGCTGCTTCGTATCCTATATTATAAGTATTAAATTCACTATGTACATTTCCATCAAATAATATTTCATTATCTTTTTCGCCATACAAATTGTTTATTCTTCTTCTATTTCCGTGTAATCTCCAATTTATCCATCTTCTAGCAGGGGTAAACTAACACAACATGGAGTAAAAAATATATAATAATATGTGAATTTAATATGTGAATATAATATTATAATTTTTATGCAATTTTTATTGTACATTTGAATAAAGAATTCTTTATACCTTATATAATAAAAATAATGCAGATGATACTGCAGTTCCCGTACCAAGAGCTGTTGTTGTACCTGACTGGACAGAACTCCCTGTGCTATGATCTCCATCAGGTATGGTAACAACAGCTGTGGATACAAGATGTGTCTTAAGACTGCCTTGATTTTCAACAATACCTACCGTTGAATAAGTAGAATGATCTGCTGTATCATTGATATCACCTCGAGTTGATTTTTCTGCAACTATACCTCCATCTGTCACCTCATTTAATGATGATACAAATTCGGTACGATTCTCTTCCGTAGTTAATTCTGATATAATATTATCCTGTGGAAGTATAGATAAATCTGCTGCTTCAAATTTATCAGCCACGGATTTTCTCATAGTTTCATTTAATGAACAGTTAATTGTAAATTGAATATCTTCTGCATTTAAAAATTTTAATTTTTTTGGTATTTCATTTAGGTAATATATATATGAATCATAATAGAACTCAAATTCCACTAATTCTGAACAAATATTTATAGTATTGCTACTTTCTGCATGAGAACAATAGTCATCCTTTATTTTCATATATATTTTTAAGCATTCATAAAGGAACATTCTAACTGAACAATTATATATATGTGCTTTATCCATCAATATATTTCGAATAGTTGAAATATTGTCTACAAAAATTTTTATTTTTAACATATCATCTGCTATATTAATAAATTCTTTATATGGATAGTAAGGGCAGATATTATTGTTAACACAAACGCCATTCGGAAGCTTAGATTCTTCGAAACATGTTTGAATAAAATCAATAGAAATATTATATTTCCTTATCAAGTAGCATAACCAACTCTGTAAGTTATCACAACGTTCAACACTAGGTTTAATTATTTCTGGATCCGTCGAATATGCTCCTAAATTTCTAATGAGTTTCATACAGAAATCATTGTATTTACTAGTATCATTAACCGTATTCCTTATAATAGAATCGCAAGTGGATTCATAAAACTTAGCAACATACTCATTTTTTCTACAGATTTCTCAAATTCCTCATACATTGTCCATGCTTTTCCCAGAAAGGGATACTGT
>NW_004193678.1:0-1661 GCF_000321355.1 Plasmodium cynomolgi strain B
GGCGGTTAATTAGAATAATGCTTCTGGACTTTTTTTCCAGCATGGCTAGTATCTTCCTGGCGCCCTGAGTTCTCGTTTCTCTCCAGGAGAGGGTGTTGTGAAGTTGTTGCAGTGAGCTAATCAGCATCACCTACAAGCAGATATTATATACATATGTAATAATATGTATGCTCTGTGGAGGGTGTTTATTTTTTTTTCGTTCACTATGTCACGCAATACTGTAAGGGCTATTTTCCCCTCGTTAACAGTTACGCGTAGCGGAGTTATCATATGTCATGAGCAAAAAATATACTGCACGATTGTGCCATACAAATAAGGGGTAATAATGTGCCTGCGCGAGATACGAATAAAAAAATTGCCTTCGCATATAAATAAATAGTGCATTACCTGGGATGGCCTTCCTTCCGTCCCCAAGCGCGTATATATATTACCACCCTTAATTTCCTTCCTTCGAAAGCGGCCTACTTGGAACGGCGCTTTTGTTAATCTCCCCGCCAACGGGATGTTCCGTTGGAGAAACTTCGCGCAGTTGCAATGAAAACAAACAAGCGCACCGCTTTTGCCGATAATTGCCATGCATAAAATTATTTAGCTAATGTTTCAAAATAATATGAAACGAAAATGGGTTGGGATTATAAAATAATTATGCAGAAAATATGCTAAATGTTTTTCAAAAAAAATCAATGGAGGGAAAAGAAAAGCGGCCTTCGTATAAGAATACGCCAAGGTAATATAAGTTGCAGATCGTTGGGGAGTTAAGGACCGCACCCCACTAAAAAAAACATATAGCAAGTAAACACTCGGGATGGGTAGGAAAATATGGATGCATCACCTCATTTAACAAACGATTTGGGAGGTAAGAAAAAGAAGTGGTCGGTCTTTAACATTTGTTCATAAAAAAATTGTTAACAATTGGTGTGGAGGAAGAAACTCCAAAGTGGGAAGAAAAGTTAAATACGGGATGAGCATACTACCAAATTGACAGTGGTTCAGTGATTATGATGCACTAAATATTTTTTTCTATGCGAAACCTTATCAACGACTGAAAAAAATTGAACGTTTAGTTAATATAAAGTAAATTAATTTATTTTATTGCTCAATTATAATATAATTAAAATTACTTTTTGTCTGTAATATTTTATAACCAATAATGATACATATAATTTTACGGAACATAAAATAATGATATATAAAAGACATATTTTACGCCTATAGGAAGCCTATATTATTAAATTAAAAATATTATTAGTACACTATACATTTCATTAAAATATTGTAATGTAACCAAAAAAATTATAATTAAATTCTTGAAAATTATAAATGTTTTTACCCACTCTCTATGATTTACGTATAAGACAGAATTTTATGAGTTTAATATTTTGTCTGCACCAATAATACAAATAAATCAAAAATTGGATATAAAATAGAAATATAGGATCAATTTCCTTAAATAATTATATTTAAATAAAATTTAATGAAACGCTTACATAATTTATGGCAATTTGTAAACAAGCCTATATATTATTATGAGAACAAAATGTCTATTCATATTATAAAATTGATGTAATTATAAATATATAAGCACAATATATTATAAACCAAGTATAATTACATAATATGAATGGATAGTACAATTAACAACATCTATATAAGCTAAACGA
>NW_004193679.1:0-1660 GCF_000321355.1 Plasmodium cynomolgi strain B
AGTTCCTCTCCATTAAATAACGTTAAAATAAATAAATCAATATTACCAAGCGTTTTACATAAGGAGGATAAATAATCAGAAAAAAATTGAAAGACTAAAAAAGACAATTTCATCTAAAAAATGTATTAATAAAGAATTCCATTCTATATGTAACAAGTTTCTATGAAGCAGTGTAATATAGGAAAACTGTAATTTTTTTTGGTTTAAGAAATTAATTATATAACACTAATCATTTATATTATATACAGCAATTAAAAATATATAATTTTCTATTATCAAATATGCATCAAAAGAAGAGGATAAATACGAAGTATAATATTACCAACTTAAATGCAAAAGAGTAGTATTTAAAATATTCATTATGTTTTATAATATGAATAATGTTAATAATGACATATTACCGCTAAAGTTACAAATATTAGAAAATATATATCGTACAAAAAAAAATGCCACAATGAATGTATTTGACTATCGACTTATTAAATGAACATTTACTCCTTTTATTGTATAATTTCTTTCGTATATTTCGAAGATTTAATTCAAGCTAAAACATAAATAAATAATTTAGTTATATGAATTATAGAATTAATTTTTCAAAATATTAAAATATCAAAAATATTAAATTTTGATTTAATTCCTTGAATTATTAATATTCCATTTTACTATAATTGTGTGTATACTCTGTTTGGAAAATTGGGTCAGTATAATTAAAAGGAATAATTAAAATGAGTAAGAATACACAATATTGTGATATTTGCACAGTTTTACTACTTTTCCAATTTCATATTACCCTACATATGACTTATACAATATTACATGAAAAGTACACTAATAAATAATAATCTACAACATTATTAGATTAATCTGTATTACAAAAAAGCACAATAAATACATTGAATCTCTTTGATGTTGAAGTATAATGATAAACATTGTTTCTAATAATTAGCTTTTTATATATATCAATGAAACCTTTTTAAGTTTCCTACAAAAAGTAAAACTAAAATAAAAGTATACACTAAAAAATTTAATGTTCCAAAAAAATATACATATATTTATATATATAATTGTAGATATCTTTATAACTATTATAATGCATCCATTTATTTATTTAAGATTTAAAAGATTATTCAATGAACCATTTTGACATGTGTCATGTTAGACATATTGGTTAAAAATAAATGGACGATGGGTTTTTATATAGATGTCATTCATTTCTGATTGGATTAAATTGCTAATTATATTTATTTTACTTGAAATAACTATAAAAATGTATTTTATTTTGGTTAAATTAATAATATAAATATTTTATATTTTATATATTAAGTAAATTTTTCATGGGTAACCTTTTTTTTAAATATAACTCTTTATAAAACAGTGCTAATAAAATATTACAAAAAATATTTTAGACATAATTTTATTTTTTTTCTTAATTTTCTATTTAAACATATTATATTATTAATTGCAGTGTTAAAATAATTTCGTCTGTGTACAAATGTTCAAAAATCATTATAAAATTTATCGTGCAATGTAAAATTAATAAATAATTACAATGAAATATAACTTTAATAATAATTTATAAGATGATATGTGCATATATTTTCCACAATGTTTTTGTTATACAAAATTGTTCAATTAATTCCAGTTTTTATTTTATTTAATT
>NW_004193036.1:0-1660 GCF_000321355.1 Plasmodium cynomolgi strain B
TGGTATAAAATAAAAAAAAAATTAATTACATAGATTACGTTAAATATTGAAAAATACATACATATATATATGTACATTCACATATATGTTCATCTGTATGTACAAAAAAGATTCATTCTAAAAGATAATTTCGTAACCTTAAAATTACAGTATAAAAATAAAAAGCCATTATGATCACGTTTAGAAAAGCGTTTGCCCTCTCTCTTTTAATGAGCACATGGAAGTGCTACGATAAGGTATTTCTCTACTACACGTTATATTTTTCTAACACCTTCGCCAACTTGTACTTTCATGAAAAAACAAAATTTCTTATTGTTTAAATAATTACTCGTGATAAATTGTTTGATTTTACTATAATTTTTAGTCAGGAAGCCCTAATACTTTACACCACAATGAAAGTAAACTGAACAATTCATTAAATAAAAAATTTGGACGAATATTGCATGAAATAAAACTAAGAAATACTGATTAAAAAAAAAGAATAAATAATTTATTAAATGAAGATGATAACGCTTTCGGGGAAAGACTAAACGCATTAGCACATGATGATCATTTTCGAAAACAATTTAATGTGTTAATAGCGGATGACCTCTTTCAAAAAAGACTTAAAGTGTTAATGCAAGATAAGCATTTTCAAAAACAATTTGATAAATTAAAGAATAAAAGTATATTTGACCTACAAGATTTTATTCCTTTGCATGATAATGACAGCGTTCATGAAGACAGTGATCCATTCAAATCCTGTAACAATTTGGAAGAACATTTTAACAAATTAAAAATTCAAAAAGATAAAAAAGAAAACAAATTGAAGAATTAAAACGTGCTGAAGAATATAAAAAGAAGCGAAACACTATAAAACGCAATGTTTATTATGCAAGGAAACCACTTCACGAAGTGGGGTATGATATTGCCCTTAAGTTAGCACACAATGAAGATTTAGAAAAATCTGTTGAGGATTATACGAATAATAGAATAGTAAAGGCAAAAAATGCATCAATTTTACCTATCACCGCAAAAAAGGAAATTTCAGAACATGAATTAGAATTTCTAAGATATAAAAATGATATTTTATACCGTAATAGGAAATATTTGTTTAAACGTCGTCATAGGCTCAGAAAATTTTTATCGTTTTTAAAGAGACACAATATGTTCTTTCCATTTCTTTCCATACCATTAGGCATCCTTACAGTACTTGCACTTTTATCAGCATTGGAACTTATTACTGCTGCTCTTTTCCCATTATTTGCCTCATTAGCAGTAGTTTCATTCTTAGCGTATGATCATCTTATGAGGTCATATCATTTTCCTAAAAATAATAAATTATCATCTAGGGGTATAAAATAGCAACGTGGTGGTATAAAACCTACAGTACATTGTCACTATTTGAATTTCTTAACATAGACCTCTAAATTTAATGCAATAAATTGAATATGTAAAAAAATGTTGCATGAAAAGAATTGACAAATAGTCACACTTCCAATGTGTATATATCACACTGTATTAACGTGCATTTTTTTTTTTTTATTTATCATAATTAGTTTACACAATTTTGTATCAATGCTAATGCAAGTAGCTATTCTGTTGGAGAGCTATTTTTCCTCATGCTATCCGTTTTTCATATCTTCAAGATATACCCCTTTTCACAATTATTTATTTTTTT
>NW_004193037.1:0-1659 GCF_000321355.1 Plasmodium cynomolgi strain B
TATGTTTACTTTTTTTTTTTTCTTTAATTTAAACTCCCATAGTATAAAAACAATAAACAGTAGAATGTAAATATTTGTTCAAAATATTCATTTCTTTCAAATTTTTTAGAACAAGAAAACATAAATATAGGCAATTTTATTTTTATTATATTAGTTGTTATTGATAAAAATATATAATGAGGTTTGTGCCACCATGCAAAGAACGTATATTAACTTGAAGCTGCTCCAGGTATTAGGAGCTCACATGCTCAAGCATACATATTATTTATATTTTTATCAATCACCATAATCTTTTCTTTTATTTCTGAAAATTTTTCATGGCTTTTTTTAAGCGTTCTTTGGCAATACACTCTTTTTCTTTTATGAAAGCATCCCATTTATTTCTAAAATATATTATATTTATTTCAAATTCAATAAATGATCGTCCACGTGAATAAATTATGTTTGCAACTCTTCTATATATTTTTTCTTCAAATTCAAAGACAGGTATCCTTAGGGAATCCTGAACTTTCTTCAATTGTTTAGTTTTATATTTTTCTGGGACAGTTAGTTCTTTTGTTGCATCATCGACATAAATACTTAAATCATATTCTAGGTTATCATATTTTATTCTCTCACGGATCATCATAAGAAAAATATGTATATCATTTCTGACATACGTACAGTTTTATTTAACCTGTTAACTAGATGATTTATGACATCTGGGGTTATTTCTTCTTCATTTTTCGAATCGGCAGAATTATCCTGATTTGTTGATTCCTTAACAATTGCCTTTCCTCCAGTAGTATTCAATTCTTCACTTGAACTGTCATATTGGGGATCTTTTTATATTACTGCTTCCTTTCTGTGCACCATCAACGGAATCCTTTGTATTTTGTTCTTAATTAAAGTAACAGTAGAATCATCATTATTTCCTTTAGCATTTCCATCTTTACTTCCATTATCACTTGCATCTTTACTTCCATTATCACTTGCATCTTTACTTCCATTAGTAATTGCAGCTTCATTATCAATTTTAACACCAATGTTACTATCTATTTGACTACCGGAAATATCATTTTTATCATTAGAAAGATAGCTGGCATTTGGAGCTATATCTACTGTAGATTTTGTGTGGTTACTTATGCTTAATTTTCTAAGTTGTTCGCTTAAATTTCTTGAGTATCTACTAGCGCATTGTAATTTGAGGGTTCCTGTTTGTTCATGCGTGTGTTTGTTCTGTAAAGTTTTTTACATGTGAAGTTTGAAAAGTTGACACGTTGATGAAGTAGGTGTGTGGGGGGATGGTGGGGTTTACAAACGTGAAAAAAATGTTTTAAATAAACGATATTGGACGATGGACACAGAACATAGAATAGTAGGACAAATTAAATATTGAATAAGCGAAACGGGATAAAACGATGTTTTTCTAACTTTGCATTAATTCTTACTTGTAACAAAAGGGATAACAGGGCTATAAGCAATATATGCAGGGGTTTCAGTAATGTAAAATTCCCGGAGGATTTTCTACTAGATCTTTCTCCTACCCCTCCTAGGGGAGTCGAAAAGTAATTCTGATTCCCATTTCTTTTATTGGTAGATGCGTGGTTCACTGGAAAAACAACAGTGCGCTTGCTACAGCTTTCCATACTTAATAGACATATATAGGATATATACATG
>NW_004193038.1:0-1654 GCF_000321355.1 Plasmodium cynomolgi strain B
CTTAATTTCTATTGATCAGTAAATTAGGTCATAAAATTCCAGCTTACTTACTATGTGTTATGTTAAAATTATTCATCTTGTGTAAATAAATAATATATATAATTTGTGTATGTGTCTTATCAATATATTTTATATAATTTTTTCTTTAATATCAATGTTAATATATATTAACATGCGTTTTCCTTTATTATTTCTTTATATATCAGCATAATTGTTTGTTTATATATAAAATTCTGCTTAATATTCCTCATTATAATTCATTTTGACATTGTTAGATATTTTTCATTGAAAAAAAAAACGTTAACGCAGGATCATATCTTATGTAATGTTCTCTTTCCATCTCATGCGGATTAAATGATTCATGTGTTTTATCTAATAATATGTTTTCTCCTTCATTTCGGTTACTTACAGTATGTTTAATCCATTCAAAACCGTTGCGTAACCGTGTTCCTAAGGGGTGTAAACTTGTAAATAAAAGAATAATATGAAATGTATATAATATATTTATTTACTATTAATTCATATAGCAAATATATTATTAAAAAGATTATACAATTGGTATGTTTTTATTAAAATATTATTTACTTTATATAATAAGCCACACATCATGGAAGTTGCAACTACTCCCAGCAACACATTGCCAAATGTTGTTGTAGAATTAGAATTTATACCAGAAAATTCTGTAGAATCTTGTAAACCAGCACATTGTAAATCTGCTTTTGATTTTTCTTGTTCTGAAATTTTTATTTCACATTTTAATTTAGGTATTGCGTTTTTTCGGGTTGTAATATTTACATTTCTTATAAAAAACATCCTTCTCATATGCTTGCATATATAAACTGTCATATTTATCATAGAGTGGAGATTTTTCTTCGATGTATTTTTCATATTCCTTGCATTTTTCATCACTAAAATCATTTAAAAAATTAAATTCATGATAATCGACACAATAATCATAAAGATCCTTACGCTCTTTCCAGTTATCGTATGAAAGTACAATTACATCACGCAAGCATTTATCGACTTGTAAATCATTGCGATTTGCAAAAATATCGCTTAAAACAAGCTTAAGATTAGCATAATAAATAAAAACTCTATTAGCCTCATCTGGAAAATATTTAAACAGTTGTTCATATATCCAAAGGCTCAAAAGGTTACAATGCTGATCCTTCAAATTTCTTTCATTTTCAGGGTTAGTATTTAGATATTTTACAAGCGTTGCACAAATTTTTATAATATTTGGTTCTGAGTATTGTAAATAATCTGAATTACATTTAACATCATGTTCTCCTAATTCGTTAAAGGTAGTTTCCAATTCATTATAGAAATTTTTTGATGGTAATGCTCCTGAAGGTAAGTTCATGGTTCAGGGTTCAGAGTTCACGGTTTCGGATTTATGTTTAGGTTTAGTTTTTTGTTTGATCATTTATGTTTTATGTATTTATCGTTACGTTGCTTCTTATTAAATGTATATTGGATATATTATTTTACCACAGGGCCGTAAAGCAAAATAATAGCTAGCAGCAGCATAGTTCAAAATGTGGATAAATATACATATTTATGTATCTTCAGAATAACCAAAATATTTATTTATTTTAAAAAAATTTAAGTATTAATGATCTGTATGTACGTAAGAATTATTTACAATAGTTTG
>NW_004193039.1:0-1652 GCF_000321355.1 Plasmodium cynomolgi strain B
ATGAATATATGTTTTAATCAGCTATATACTTATTCGTAAATTAATCATTGTAATTCAAACTAATAATAAAATACACTCGAATATAGAAGTGGTCTGAATTTCAGGTGAATTACTATTGTTATAAAAATATGGATTATATGATATTAACCATTTATGCAACTTGATATTTGTTTTTTTTGTGGATTATATTTGAATTTTTTTTTTTTAATATTTTCTATTATTTATATTTGCTATGTTTTTTTTTTTTTTTTTTTTGGCTTGTATTATTTATATATAAACTAAATATATTCAAATCATAATATTCCCTACCTCATCTCGTTACTTTTAGTAATTGTTTAATAATAAATTTTACATAGGTTGATATGATATATAGTTTGCTGTGTCATCAGAAAACATATCCCCGGCTTCTTGTGTATATGGTGAAAACCCATCCATGGTAATCATACTATTTGTGTTGTCTCCACGGAGCTTGCGAATCCAGGAACCGAGGGGTGTGTACTATTATTCAGAAAATATAAATAGGCATTTGTAGTATATTTATTATTGTTGTACATGTAATGCAATTTATTCATAATGCATTGATATATATTTATTAAATATGTACATACTCTATATAATGCAGTAGCAGTTAATAAAACTGGAGCTGCACCAAGAAATGAATGAGTAACTTTTGTTCCAATTCCGGAATTTCCACTTTCTAACTGGGTATTAAATTCGGCTGAAGGAACAACTGCATGATCTAGAGGTCGTTCTGTGTGGCCTGGAGGTTGATGCGAAGAACTAATCTGTGAAGTTGAACCTCTTGTACCATTAATTGTAACATGACATGGTAATTTTTTTAGCTCAGTTTCAAGATTCTTCTCTTCGCATTTTTTAAAGTTGTCTGGACAGCTGTATGTTCCAGGTGTTAAACATTTCCCCTTAAAGTATGCACATACAGGAATCATTTCTTTTATTTTTTGATAATATTCTTTGCATAAGCTATCATATGTGCTACCGATTCCGAAAAGTTTATCAAAGTCAACATAAAAATCGTACAATTTCTTTCTATATTCCCAATCCTCGTGATGAACCTTACCGAGATCAGGCCAACATTTTTTATAGTATAATTCTTCACTTCTTGTGCTGTCAAACGTACTCCATATCAACTGGAGAGCACTAAAAGCAATATTAATTTCATAATTTTCTGTATCACGATAAATATGAGTTACTTTATCATATAACCAATAATTTAAAAGTAAGGAAACATCGAATTGAGTAAATAGACCACTCCATGTTTTAGATGTATCTAAAAATCTTAGGTATTTTTACAAATTTCTGTCATTTTTCTTTTCTTCTTTATTTACGATTATATTATTACATTTTCCTTCATAATTATCTAAGTCCAAAGAAATCATGTCCATAGCATCATAAAATTTTTCGGAGTATAATTCTTTTGAAGACCTATTGAATAAACGCTACATAAAAAGATAATAATAGGTGTATATATATATTTGTTCCCTATACAATTTGTTTAGTTCTCTTTATGTAAAGCGGTATATCGAAAGATATCATAACATCTAATAATTCTTCAGAGTATATTCAAAGGTAAATTACTGAAAAATCTGTAGAACTATATCCCGATGACTATTTTTTAATAAATGAATATACAG
>NW_004193040.1:0-1654 GCF_000321355.1 Plasmodium cynomolgi strain B
AATAAATAGTAATATTAAAATACAAGTTAACCTTAATTAATTATTATCAATATTAAAGGCTCTTTTATGTTATTTTGTAAAAAAATTTAATTAATACTTTTTCTTAGTAGTGGCTTTATATATGGTGATTAAAGAAGTATTATACTACACGAGATGAATACTCTAAGAGGTAGAGAAGCAATAAATTTTTTTATAAAATTTTATTCTATTTTGTATCTTAATATATATGTTATTTTGTGTTTTCATAAATGATCAGATCATTTTAATTAGGTTTATATATTTTACTACTAAATGAGAATACGATTACGAAATAAATATATACATAACTTTTTATATAATATTGCAATTTTAAATGTTCATTTAATTAAATTTATAAAAATATTGTAAAATATTGGATTTATATATTTATTAGACCCTATAATGTTTCGGTACAATAATAATATTTAATATTAGTTTTTTCTTTTTTGTTGTACAGCATTATATGATTTATTATATTTTTTTTAATATTATTTACTATTTTATAGCTAATTCTCTAAAATAATATTTATATTATAGTTTTTAGTATAATTTGAGTACTAACTTAGAATATTTATAAAATGTTGAAATAACGTCACACGAACTATTTCAGAGGTCACTCGCTAAATACGTACCTAAAAAGAAGTTAGAATGCTCAAAAAAAAGAGATAATATATCAGGAAATAATTCGTATAACAACGTAAAATGTACTTCAGAATATTTATCAAAGTATTCACAGTTAAAGAAAAAAGGGTTACAGTATTGGTATCTATGTAAGTAACTATATAAACAACGATATTATAAAAAATATATTTTAGGAATATTTGATTGTTATTGTGAAAAACAAATATTTTTTTTAAATATTATCGTATACACCATCTTGCAGAGAAATTTCAGAATGAAAAAAAGGCTTTTAAAAAAAAGTAAACAAAATATTTGATATTCGTCTTATTTTATTTGGATTAATTCCAGTTCTTGGATTAATAATACCTTTATTATTTAACAAAAAGTCTTCTATAATATAAGGCTGTTTCAGTGATTGTGTTGAGTGCTACACATTCAAAAACTAGTTCTTCAAGTAGTCCCAAAGACCATAAGGATGTATATAATGTCCTTTCATTTAGTTAAAGTACATGGAATACTATTTGCACAGTGGATTTTATTTTTTTGTGTGTATCAACAGTTATTGTTTGATGCTTGGTTTTATATATGTTCATAAAGTTATAAAGAATAAAAAATTAAAGGCAGTTGGAGATAAAATGAGTTTAAAGGAATATTATCATTTTACTAAGCTTCAAATTTAAATAAATTTAGAGAAAGTTAAAAATATTATCTAGGAAATACATTATCATATAAATTATATATGCAAAAGTATTAAACGTAATGATCGTATTTATATAAATATGTAAGAGATACATTCATGATATATACTTGAATTTAGATGTATTATTGTTCGTTAAAAATTATGTGCTATTTTTTCATAACATAGCATAGTAATTCAATAAGTCATATATAGGTATATATTGCAATTTGTTTGTTTTCTAATTTTTAAATTCTGTAAAAATACAATTGATAATATAAATATTTGTTAATAAGTGATAACCTAAAATTTTAGTTATATATATTTTCATTTAAATTA
>NW_004193680.1:0-1652 GCF_000321355.1 Plasmodium cynomolgi strain B
TTTTTTTATTCACAATGGCACGCTTTGCTCAAAGGGCTATTTTCCCCTCGTTAGTAGTTGCGCGCAGCAGAGAGAGCATATATGTAATGGACAAAAAATGTGCTGTACGATTATGCCATACAAATGAGGCATAGTAATGTGCCTTTGCAAAATACGAAAAAACATTTCCCTACTCAGATAAATAAATAGTGCACTGCTTGGGCTGGTCTTTCTTCTGCCGATAAGCGCGTATATATAATGCACCCCTTAATCTCCTTCCTGCGAAAGGGGCCTACATGGAACGGCGCGTTTCTTAAACTCCCCGCCAATAGGATCCTCCGTTGGAGAAGCTGCGTGCAGTTTCAATGCAAACAAATACTCCCTTCTTTCCGACAATAAGTGCCATGTATTCAGTTTATAAGTTAAAGTTTCAAAATAAAATGAAACGCAAATGGGTGGGGTTACAAAATTATTATGCAGAAAAAATGCTAAATGTTTTTCAAAAAAATAAAGAGATGGAAAAGAAAAGCGACCTTGGTATAAATATACGCCACGGCAATATAAGTTGCAGTCCGTGGGGGGAAGAGGCCTTCCGAAAAAAAAAAAATATATAGCCAGTAAACACGCGGGATGGGTAAGCAAATGCAGATGCACCATCTTATTTAAAAAAGAATTTGGGGGGGAAGAAGAAGTGAATCGGTCTCTCACAATTGTTCATAAAAAAATTGTTAACAATTGGTGAGGAAGAAGAAACTCCAATATGGGAACAAAAGTTGAATACGGGTTTAGGGTGCACTAAATATTTTTTTCTATGTGAAGCCTTATCAACGACCGAAATAAATTGATCGCTTATTTAATATAAAGTATATTAATTTCTATTATTGCTCAATTATAATATAACTGAAATTTCTTTTTTTCTGTAACATTTTATCACCAATAATCAGACTTATAATTTTACGGAACATATTATAATAATATATAAGATATGTTTTACGCTTATAGTAATCCTACATTTTTAAATTAAAGATATTGTTAATGCATTATTCTTTTCATTAAAATATTGTAATGTAATGCAAAAAAATTAAATATTAATTTGTGAAAATTATAAAAGTTCTTACCCACCCTATGACTTCCGATTAAGACAGAATTTTATGAGCGTTATATTTTTTTGCATCGATATTACATATAAATCATAAATTGGAAATAAAATAGAAATATTGGAACAATAACATTAAATAGTGATTTTTAAATAATATTTAATGAAGCGCTTACATAATTTATGGCAATTTGTGGACAAGGCTATATATTATAATAAGAAGAAAATGCCTATTCATGCTATAAAATTAAAATTGATGTATTTATAAGTATATAAGCACAATATGTCATGTACCAAGTATAATTACATAATATGAAAAATTAGTGCATTTAATAACATCAACATATGATAATCAAATTGAAATAAATTATAATCTTTGTAAAAAAAAAAATATTGCAATAAAATTATTTAGTTTTATTGGATAAAAAAAAATAATATTGATAATTATACATTAATTGAATTTGTAAGTATTTATATAATACTAGGTATAGATCACATTGAATAAAAGTCATAAAATAAAAATATATTATAATTATAAAAAAAAAATTTTTTTATTACAAATAAATTTACAACGTGG
>NW_004193681.1:0-1651 GCF_000321355.1 Plasmodium cynomolgi strain B
TATTATTTTTTTTTTTATTTTTTTTATAATATTTCTTGTAAATTTAATGCATCTATAATGAGCTCATATTATATTATTATTTTTTATAATATAAAAAAACATTTTTTTCTTTTATTTATCATTCCATTGCAATTATATTTCTATGTATATATGAATATGTAATATTTTTTTTTATTAATAGTAAATCATTTTAATTTAAATAAAACTGTGAAAAACTCTTTTGATTTTATATATTTTTTCTGTAGCATATTGACAAATTATATACATATTATGCCTATTCAAAATTGTATCCTTAATGATTGGACCGAAATAATTATATATTTATTAAAAATTACATATATATTCTCTGCGTGTCTTATTTACCATAATATAATATATTTTACAAAATACTGTATTGGTTTTTTTTATGATTTTTAATATTTATTAAGAAGAATATATAATGAATATTAAATTATGAATTAAAAAAAAAATTTCTAGAATGTAACAGGATTTTATATTATATATAAATAAGGGTGATAATATATAATTACTGTTGTAATATAAGAAAAATAATAAAACAAGGTTATTTTTGTCAAATAAATCATGGTTTTTTTCTGCATAAAAGTATATATTATATATAATTTATTTGATAATTCATATTTTTTTACAAATCTTTAAATATTTTTAACTATATTGTTTTTTACTTTATTTACCTAATTATATAATTAATGGATATACGTATAGGTGCATAATAATTTTATGTATATTTATATATATGCATTTGTTAATAGATTATCTAATATATACTTCCATTAGTATTATTGCATTCTATTTAGTTCATTACGTTCCTATTGTACATAATAATAAAGTAGCATTTTTCTACCACTCTCACTGCTTTATGTATCATATAATTTTATGTATTATTTTATTTTTTTTCTTTATAATAATGTATATTTTATTTTTTTAATTCTGCTTTTTGTTATGCAATATGATTTTTTATATTATATACAATTTACCCTTTATTTTTCCTATAAAGAAGTAATAATATTTTAATGTAATTCGGATTCTTTTATTGAATCTAAACAATAATTTTTCAGTAAAGTCTGAGATATTAATTATACTGTTTAATCCATATTAAGTATTACATTTACATTTATACTGATCCATATGGCAAATTTTATGTTACAAACTAGAATTTATAACTGAATTTTTAGTTCCAGGAAAAAATATCTTTTTTTCTATTTCTTCGTCTAAATTGGTGAATACATTTCTACTTTTTTTATCTTTTGACCAAAACAGAGCTACAACAGGATATAGCTAACTCTAGGAAAAAGAAAATATGTTAAATTGTAAATAATAAGTACAAAAAATTTATTAATTACTATCCTTTGTAGTAATTTATTCTATATTCATAACATTCTTCTAAATGTAGTAGAAATGATGTAAAGGATGTGATAACATTAAGGGAATGAATAAAATGTGTAAATTGAATATAATATTAAACATTATGTATTATACACTTTTTTCATATATAAATTATATTTTTAACAAACTAAAGTAAATAATTATGAAATATATTTTTATGTTGAATATTTTAAGTTCCTTGAAAAGCATTTTAATTTTATTTTAAAATAATAATGTTAACTGATATTCTTACAGTAATTAGAATGGT
>NW_004193682.1:0-1650 GCF_000321355.1 Plasmodium cynomolgi strain B
TTTATTATAAAATTAGCATTTACATATTAATAATGGATTTATAAAATAAAATAAATAAGATTTATTATGGAAATACTAGTTTAACATTTTCTCAGTGAAAGATATAATTATACTGAATATAATGGCAATATAACTCCTTTACCTATGAATTATTAAATTGTGTTTAAATTATAGATATTATCATATAACATATTAAATATTATTAATTTTTTTATATGAATTGAATAATATATTCGGAATTATAAAGGTATATAATATATATTATCAATATTACATTATATGACGTGAATAAATATTGTAATGTATCCTTCTTTATAGGATATTAGTATAATACAAATAAAATTTAATAATTGTCTTTTTCAATCTTTTTATATATATTATTTAAATGAAATAATGAAATTATTAGTAATATAATTTTAAGACATTACTCATAAAACTAATTAAATTTATTTAATACATATGTTCGTAGGACATTTTCATTAAAAAGAAAACAGCAAGAAATTTATTATAACATGTGAATAAGAAATATTATTACGTATAAATGGAATACGAAATTATTTTTACAAGTACTATATTTAAATACAAAAAAATAATTCATGTTAAATAAAATACTAATCAATGTGTTTAAAAATAATTTCCGTAAAATACTTTTTAAAGAATAAAAAAAATAAAAATGCACATAAATATGAAAATATCAAAAGATAAATATTTTATAAACTTACGAAATTATTTATTTTTATTTATTAGTTATATCATATGAAGATAGCAACATTAAGATAATTTTATTTTTTTACAAGTTATTATAAATCCATGAGACTAATTTTTATGGGTGATTAATCATTTAAACGCAAAAAAAAATTTTAATGAAATATTTTGATATAAAAATAGAAGAAGCATATTAAGTTTTTTTATTAATTATTATAACTCTGAACATAATATATTATAAATAATTATTTAAATAACAATTTTACTATAGTTTTGCAGGTTTATGCATTTAAATATGGTTTATTTGGTAAATTATTTTACATATATTTTTATAATTATTTTTGTTTTAGTAAAAGATATTATATATTTTTTAATTCTTTCCAATTACTCAAAATTTATAAGAAATATTTATAAAATATTATTGAATTCTTCTGCAGTTTGTAATTAACATATTAATTAAAATGTGTTTACAATATAGGTGAACTTCAATATAATGAAATATATAATGAATTATATTTCATATAATTATTTCTTATGCAATATATTTATGCATTTCTATTTTTGCTACCAATATATGTATGAAGTTATAAAATACTTCCACACAATGTATTAATTGCCGAATTATTAATTTTCATATTTTAACATTTGCTTCATTTACTGCTTTCATATATAATAAAAGTTACAATCCAATTTATACATTATTTATTGTCTAGTTAGTATACATCATTAATATAATTATAAGACAATAATATTAAAGTAGTTTTCACATGTATTTATGATAAGAAATTTACATATATAATATTTTACTAGTATATTATAAATATAATTCATAGATGAACACTGATTTATTTTTTATTATGACTATCATATTCCTTATAGCTTTTAGTTTATTTTTAATTATTTCAAAGCTTTCATAAAAAAACAATTTTATCATACGATATACAT
>NW_004193683.1:0-1649 GCF_000321355.1 Plasmodium cynomolgi strain B
GTTAAGGGTCTCCTTTTTTCATGGTAATTTTCAAATCAGTAGTGAGAGATTGGAGCGCGCAGCAATATTTATGTATATATATGTATGTAGATTTGAGCTTTTTGGGATTAACTAGCTAATGTTTTTTCTGTTTTTTCCTACAGGACTTGAATCTTTCTGGCGCTCCGTGTTCTCGTTTCTTTTCAGGGGTGGGTGTTGAGAAGTTGTTGCAGCGAGCAAATCAGCATCATCCCCAAGGATGTATTATACACATATGTAATAATATGTATGAACTGTGGATGGCTTTTTTTTTTTTCTTTCACGATGGCACGCTTTGCTGAAAAGGATATTTTCCCCTCGTTAGCAGTTGCGCGCAGCGGAGAGAGCATATATCATGGGCACAAAATATGCTGCATTATTATGCCATATAAAGAAGACGTAGTAATGTGCCTGCGCGAAACAAGAAGGAAACATTCCCTGCGCAGATGAATAAATAGTGCACTGCCTGGAATAGCCTTCCTTCCTCCCCTAATCGCATATATATATTATATATATGTATAATAGCCCTCTTAACCTCCTTCCATCGAGAGCGGGCTACATGATAAGCGCGATTGTTAAACTCCCCGTTAATGGAATTTTCCGTTGGAGAAGCTGATTGCAGATGTAATGCAAACAAATATGCGCTTCCTTTCCGCCGATAAGTGCTATGCATTCAGTTAAGAATTTAAAGTTTCAAAATAAAATGGAAAACAAGTCGTTGGGATTACAAAATTATTATGCTGAAAAAGTTTATTTATTTTTAAAAAAAATAAAAATTTTAGATTTATACGGACGTAATAAATATTTGGAATATTTTTAAAAAAAAAATAATATAGCAAGTAAACACACGGGACGGGTAGGCAAGTGCGGAAGGTCACCTTGTTTAACAAATGATTTCGGAAAGATGAAGAAGTGGTCGGTCTTTCACATTTGTTCATAAAAAAATTGTTAACAATCGGTGAGGAGGAAGTAACACCAATGTAGGAAGAAAATTTTAATACGGAGTGAGCATACCACCAAATTGGCAGTGGTTTAGGGTTAAGGGTTCACTAAATATTTTTTCTATATGAGACCTTATGAACGACCGAAAAAAATTGAACGTTTATTTAATATAAATTGAATTAATTTCATTTATTTCTCAATTATAACATAATTTAAATTTCTTTTTTTCTGTAATATATTACTACCAATAATCATACCCACAATTTTACGGAATATATTGTAATGATATATATGACATGTTTTACCCTAATATGAAGCCTATATTTTTAAATTATAAATATTATTAATGCATTATACATTTCATTAAAATATTGTAATGTAACGCAAAAAAATAAAAATTTAATTTGTTAAAATTATAAAAGTTTTTACCCACCCTATGATTTCCGTTTAAGACAGAATTTTATGAATGCTATATTTTTTTTCGCCAATAATACATATAAAACAAAAATTGAAAATAAAATAAAAATATTGGATAAATATAATAAACTAATTATTTTTAAATAAAATTTAATGAAACGCTTAAATAATTTATGACAAATTGTAATCAAGCCTGTATATTATTATGAGAACAAAATGTCTATTAATATTATAAAATTAAATTTGATGTATTTATAAGCACAATATATCAT
>NW_004193684.1:0-1647 GCF_000321355.1 Plasmodium cynomolgi strain B
TTAATTAATTAAGTTTTTTAATTGTGATATTATAAGTAAGCATATTTATTCAATATAGATTTATAGTTTATTGTATGGTAGAAAAATAATGTAATTGCAAATAATAAAGTTAATTTTTAGATATACCGTAGAGAATATAATTCATATAACACTGGAACTAAAATTATAGAAGAACAAGACGACAATAAAATTTAATATTCATGAATAATCAGTTTGGAGAATGCTAAAGTACTCAAGCCATGTATATTATGGATTTATTAAAATATAATTATATAATGAAATTATTTATATGATGTATATAAAATATTAAGTATAAGTTTTAAATAACCATTTATAAAATTTAAATAAATTTTCTTAATATCCGTATGTCTGAGCAGTAGCTGTATATATATAGAACCAATAATTGTCCAAAATCAATAATTTAAAATTAACATTAAATGCACTTCCTCAATTCGTTGTATAAATTTAGAACAATTATGACATTTAAATCTCCGTTAATCTTTGAATATTTTTCTACTTAAACAAAACATTAATAAAATTGTTTCCCTTCTTTTAATATGTACAAGAAATAACTTTACATTTTTAAAGTTATAATTTTTATTTTTCATATGTTGAAGAATTATGAATATATTTGTGAGAGGTTTAGGATTCAGGTTTTCAGGTTTAGGATTTAGGGTTTATGATTCACTTTTTGGTTTGTGGTTCAATTTTTATGTTTCGTGTATCGGTCAGCACTTTTCGCATTCGTAAAGGCAAATTGAGGTATATTATTTTTTATTCTTGCCGGAAAACAAAAAATAAGTAGCAGATACATAAGTCTAAATGCGTTAAATATACATATGCGTGCATCTTCAGATGAGTGAAAAAAAATTTATTTATTTTTAAAAAAAATAATTATTACAGATTTGTACGAACATAAAAAATATTTATAATTGTTTGAATAAAAAAAATTATAGCAAGTAAACACGTAGGGTGAGTAGGAAAATGCGGATGCATCACCTCATTTAACAAATGATTTGGGGGGGAAGAAGAAGTGGTCAGTCTCTTATATTTGTTCATAAAAAATATTTTTAACAATTGGTGGGGAGAAAGAAACTCCAAAGTGGAAAGAAAAGTTGAATACGGGGTGATAATACCATCAAATTGGCAGTTGCGCAATTGGTAATTCCCTTGCCCAAAGGGTTGAGGTTGAGGGAGGCATTCCCAACTCCGCCTCTCTCCTTCCCCCTTAGCACTTTTGGCAGCGCATCATGACGATGTTGGAGGCGTCGGTAAACTCGGAGAACTTTGCCTTATAGAGGTCCTGACTTAAATTGAGGAAGTGGCTGACAAGGTAGTGACTCAGTGGGGTGAACAACTGTATGTCGTAATTTCCGTTTTTTTATTTATGAAAGAATTCTTCTAACCCATCCCTGTTTTTTCTACACACATACAGAAAATTTCCATTTGTATTTAAAGTTAAGTTAATTTAATCAATAAGGGCACGATTTGTTTATCGTATATTAAATCACTACCAATAATGTAGTCATATATGACAATTTGCTCATTTTCACGTAGGTACGTATTTTCATTGGTCCTGTCAATGTTGCATATTTTTACTTTACTCCTCCAGGATGAATCTAGGCGGCCAAAGAGTTCTTCGTTTAA
>NW_004193685.1:0-1649 GCF_000321355.1 Plasmodium cynomolgi strain B
GAAATAATTTTTTTGTAAATATTATAATGTTTATTAAAAGATCTTAATCACAGTAAAATTAGGGATAATTTTGCTATTTAGATTTATCTACAAAATAGGAAAAAAAAAAAATAGTTATAGTTGGATGTTAGAAAAAAAAGTATTTATATTTATTAAAGAATATTTTTATTTAAATATTTATTTATGTATTATAATTAAAACATAGAATACATTTCTCTAGAAACGAAAACGCGATATAAAAAAAATGTTTCAAATGAAGGAATGGAATTTATTTTCTCTTAAATATTTTATGTTAACGTAACGTTTTTATAAAATAAAAATTAATATTTACAATTTAGCGTAATGCATTTGAGTTGTTATTCATATTAAAGCTTTTATAATATGGGATTAGGAAAAGTTTTAATATTCGTATTTTGAAAAAGTAGCACCTTTCTTCTTTTTAATTTTCAAAGTCAGTTATAATTTTGCGCTTAAAGAAAAAACATATATTTTTCTTTCTTGAATATACGTCTTTCGATAATCCGAATTTTGTTGTAGTTTCAATTTTTAAAATGTATAACATTTTTTTATTAAAATTGTAAATATCTATCACAACATAAGATTTCATAATATTTATAGGCTTATATAAAAACAGAAAATTTTTAAATATTTGAATTTGGAAAAAAAAAAAAAAGAAGTTATTTTTGCGTTTTAAGAAATAATCATTTTTTTGAATTATTCTTTTATGTTTTTGTTTCTCTACCGTTTCTATGTTTCCCCCCGTAATATATTTTTTTTTATTTTGATTTTTTGGTGAGATATAAGTAGTTTGGGTAATATATTTAAATTAGGTATATATTAAATGCATGTTTTTTTTTATAATATTCCATAAAATATATTTTTTTTTTTTTCTGATTTTTTTCTATGTTGTCAAGTTATTAGTTTAAACTTCTGAATGAAAAGAGAATCTATTCTGTTGACGTTTTTATGTTTATTTTTGCTTTTAAAAAACGATGCATGTTATATTTGCAATAGATACCATGTATAATTCATAACATATAAGCATAAAAAGCGGCACGTAAATATATCTTTATTTATGCATTTCTGCTTAAATACTTTAATTTGCCTTTATTTTTTTTCGAAATAGTATGTATATTAATCAGTTGGTTACATTTGTTTTGAATTTATTTACGATCCCGCAGCATTGAAGGTTGAAAGAATCTTTACTATTATATGAAAACATAAGTTATCCTTCAATAGATCGAATTTTATTATGAAACAAAAGATTAGTTCGCTGTATTGAATACAGTTTGGATAGGTGCATTTTCTAAAAGAAGAGTTATGTAACTTATGTGATTACATTTCCTATTTCTTATGTTTTAAAAAATTTGATGCGTAAGCTGAGCAGGCGATAACGTGCGCTGTATAGCTTGTTCTCATGGATTAATTTAAAATGTTTTTTTTATTACTCTTTTGGATATTGATCCAACATAAGCCTTGTTAAGGGTCCACTTTGTGCGATATATAACTTTATAGAACTGCGCAAAAGGGTTTATAGTTTTATATATGTGATATTATAAAATGTACCATAATTACATGAAAGGTGGTCTTGTACTATTAAAACATTGTAAATAGTTGCCCAACCGCTTGTCACTCATTTTAAGATGATA
>NW_004193686.1:0-1646 GCF_000321355.1 Plasmodium cynomolgi strain B
TGTTTTGTTATTTTTGATATATATAGTTGGTTTGCTCGTTTGTATTCTAAAGAATTTTATGTTCTCTTTCTTTTAGGTTATTTAATTATCATATATTTATCTTATTGATATTTTTATATAAATTACAACCAAATTTATATATTATTTTATACATAATAATTTTGTAGTAACAATTATTTTATGTTGTATTACAGTGGTTCAGTTCACAAAGTTCTTATGCTGCTTCGTATCCTATATTATAAGTATTAAATTCATTATGTACTTTTGCATCAAATAATATTTCATTTCCTTCATCGCTATATAAATTGTTGTATATTCTTGTTCTATTTCCATGTAAAGGCCAATTTATCCATCTTCTAGCAGGGGTAAACTAATATAGAAAAATATATTGTAAATACATTTCAATATATAAAAGCATTATTATATTAATTTTATAGGGAGATATAGTAAACATATTTCTGATAAAATATTTAAAAATTTTTGAATAAAAATTATATTTACTTTATATATTAATACTAAAAAAGGGGGTATTCCAGCCATTAAGCCAAGAGACAGGGGTATGCTTTGAATTATAGAACTTTCTGCTTGTTTGTTTTGTACTGAAGGAACTTGATATGACACAATTTCTTCTGATAGGCAATCATCTATAATATTTATATGAGTTTTAGAGGATAATTCTGGTAATTCATATTTTTATTTTCCTTGGAACGATATTTCTCATATGTTTCACTAAAAAGTTTTAATGTTGCACAGGTGAGAATTGAGGAGGGATTTATATTGTCATCATTTGAACAGTGTTTATCATATATTAGTCTATATAAATCTACACAATGGTTGATAAATTTTTGACAAGAGCATATATTAGAATCACCATTATTGATTAAAATTTTATGAATATCATCAATATTATTAATAAATATATGTAACATTACTATATCATCTGGTTGAAAAAAGCCTTCATTGAACGTGAAATAAGGACATTCAAGTTTTTCTTTTTTTCTTTTATCTTATTTAATTTTGCAAAAATACTGTTGATAGTATCATAGGAAATATTATGTTCCCTTATTTCATAATATAACCAATAGCTTATATTGTTACAATATTTATCAAATTCGTCAAAACTATAACTATGACTATGTAAAAACTTCAAATTTCTTAAGAGTTTTCTACAAATATATTTTATCTCATTTGCAGAGACATCGATATAAGTAAATTCATTATTGCATAAGGATAAAATATCACTGACATCACTCTCATTCACAGCTTCATCAAAATTATACTCATTCCAAATATATGTTAAAAAGGGATCCTTAAAATAGAAATTATAAATATGTAAATATGTATATGATTTTTTTAAAGAAATCAAATTTCATGACAAAAAAAATTAATAATATAATAACATATAATATGCTATATGTAATTATTTTGCATATTAATAATAAACATACAATCTTCATTCTTGAATCTACCATTGCAGTAATGTAATAAATGATATAAAAATCAATAAAATAATAAATATATATATATTTATACATAAAAAATTAATTAGAATAAAATCACATATGCTATGTTTTTATGAAAAATAAAATCAAAATAATTCTGTACATTAATTAATAAATATTCCCTACTTATATTAAAGTATATTT
>NW_004193041.1:0-1646 GCF_000321355.1 Plasmodium cynomolgi strain B
CCCAAAAAATTGCTTATTTTGCCCTATACTTACGTAGTTACCTTTGTTGGAAAGCTTTACGCTCATTTTCTAATTTTTTGAGAAGCAAAAATATGTGGATGCTCCTCTCTGCATACACCACTTTCAACCCATTAAGCATAAAATTGTCTCTGCCGCGTTGTTGCACCTTAAAAGAGTAAACAAAGAGGACATAAAAAGACAATTAAAAAAAAGGAAATTCCTCTAGTTACCTCCAAAAGTGATTATTCATTTGAATGTCCTCGATATGGTAAAATGGTCTTTCTTCAGTAATTCTTCTTCCGTCACATTACGAACCACATTAAATTCTAAAAAAAGACATACACTTTTTACCTACCTTCGGGAGTCAGCACATTTGAACACATTTCATTTATATCTTAATTACACAAATTATGTGATATATATGGCCGTTCTTTTTAAGAGTAAAAGAGGGCCTACACATGTGCATGTAATTATAGTAACAGCAGTGGCCATAGCAATGCTAGTAGCCGCGACACTTTTAGAGAATTTTCTGCCCATGTTGTGAGGAAGCACCTAGTTGCGGTAACCACCTTAAATTTCAACAATACAATTTAAATTTTGAAAGATTGAAAATAATAACGTGGATATATATCTCACAAGCTGTAGTGTGCCCGTGTTTACCTTATAGAACCAATTAAAGCTCGAAATGGATTCCAAATTCGGTGCACCTTCCCTCAACATACGAACGAAATAAAATTCATTCCGAAAAAGTTTAAACACCTTCGCTAGAAAGAATGCGACATATTTTTACACATTATAGAGCAGACCTCAGTTATATTAGCGCATAAAAAGAAATAAAGTTGTGCGCTTATTATATCATAAATGATGTGACTGCCAAAATGGGTTTGATGCTCTGCATGGGTGCTATTCCCTTTGGCGTTAATTCATTTAGGGCTATAAAATGCCTCTCCTTCTACGTGTATGTATATATGTATATATATATTTATATATATTCATTTATTATGCATATTTTTGTTACGTAATTAGAACTATTTATAAGCGTGCAAGAATAAATATAATATGTGAACCCTGAACCCTGAACATGATTTCGTTTTTATTATATTCTTCTTGCTTCCCCGTGTTGGTTTTCAATTGGTTGTCGCTCGAAAGCTTTTTTTTCAAGTCTTCATTCTGTTTATCCACATTTCCAGAACTGTTATTATCAGCATGTTTAAATGGAAATGGATTTTTCTTCTGTCCTTCGGTAGTATTATTAGCTCGGGATCCTTTTAAAAATGAAGGAATGTCTTGATATAATATCCTCGAATGTCTATTCTTTAAGTGTGAATGTGGATATTTATTTCCTGTAGATGTGTTGATGTTCTATAAAAATTGTAGTATAAAAAAAGAAAAGAAAAGGATTAGTTTCAAAAATTTGCTTATGCGTGTAGTTTATGGTAAATGAAAAAGTCATAATATCGTGTGTGTATAAGGGTGCGTGCTTATTAATTAAAAAAGGTTACATACTTGTAGGAGAAGGTAATACAAAGACAGAACTAATGCACTAAAAAAAGACTTGAAAAATATATGTGTTGCAAATTTGTTGCTATTTAATTTTATTTCCTTTTCTTTGAACGATTTTTTAAAGGAACTCTTTCCTTTTGCAA
>NW_004193042.1:0-1643 GCF_000321355.1 Plasmodium cynomolgi strain B
GTTTTAAAAGGACAATTATACAGGACGATATGAAATATTAAATCTGCCTTTCTCTGTATTGAAGCGCTCAGCATCGGGAAATTCTTCTATAATTCCAGAATCTCTTAAAGGAATATTGTATATATCTGGTGTCCTCCCTAATAATTTGTTTATCCAGGTCCCAGCAGGAGTAAACTAGTGAAAATTAGTTATATATTTTATGTATGTTATTTGTAGTTATATTTAAAAATGAATAAACTGAATTAAAAATAAAGTATAATATTCGTTCTCTTTTAAATAATTACACTAATTACTTTGTATATTAGTAATGAAGGAAGTAAAAATCCAGCAGCTGCAGCAATAGCAGTGATACTTTGTGATGTTATAGAAGTGGAAGAACCATTTGAGGGTGATGCAGGAATACCCACTCCAGTTGAGCTACTATATGAATCAGAATGTGAAGTTATAGTTTGTTCTTCAGTTACTTCTAATTTGCATTTCCATGTAGATAAATGACTGTATGGCTTATGGGTAATATAATCTCTAAGAAGTACACAATGTTCTTTATCATAATTTTCTTTTTGCATTTATCGTATAACTCATTATATGAATCGACATAATTTTGAATATATTTTTGATAATTTTCATTGCATGGAAGGTTATCTTGAGCACGTTGTTCCATGTAGGTGTTATAATCTTTTGAATAATCAAACATTAGTTTTAAAACATTAAAATATTTTTCATCATTCTTATACAAATGATGTACATAACATACATTACTTTCTGTAGTATTATCAAGAAAATTATAAAGTAAATTCATAATTTTATTATAGTTTAAACTACCTGTTAAATGTTTTAACAACATATCAGTTATCCAATAGTAAAAGAAATCACAAATATAATTATCTAATGTAGAGCTCTCAATTTTATGGTATACATAGCATAATGCATTCATAATTTTATCAGACATGTCATCAAATTGCAGGAAAAGTTTTAATTCATTCTTCGTAGTATTGTAAAGGCTTAAATTTTGACAATTTTCTATTTCTTTACCGAAATAAGAATAATAAAATTTTGTTGGTAATTGATTTAATTCTTCATCCTAAGAATTAAAAATAATATATATATATTATATTTTAAAAAGACAAAATATATTTATTTTCATTAAAAAATAACATATATAAGCTATATATATTATTAGATAATTAAAAAAAAAAGTATACCCCTAAAATTTTCCTCATCCTTAATGAACATGAAAATATGAGTTATAAACCATATAAAAAAATAATGATATACTTAGTGAATCAGTTAACTATATGTTGAATGAGGAATAATGGAAAACATAAAAATGTATTGTATAGTAAATATTAAATAAATAACACCGTTAATATTTATTGAATTTCAAAAATAATTTAGTATTAGAGATAATATTATTTATGCTAAAATTGTTATCATAGCTCAAAAATAATATTAATAAAAATTCTACATTAAATATTTAACAAATATAACACACAAAAGAGCAAATAGGAAAAGATATTAGTAATATATAATTCTAAATATTTAGAGTATATATCTATTTTTTGTCTTTTAGTAATAACTTAATATTTCCTGAACATATATTTTTAGATCGTAACTTATGTAATGGAGGATTATTTCACACTTAG
>NW_004193043.1:0-1640 GCF_000321355.1 Plasmodium cynomolgi strain B
GAAAAGAAAAGAAAAAAAAAACGGAAGCATCATTTTAAAACGGGATTTTTTCTTTCTTTTGCGTCTACACTGCATTGATAATTTGAATGGGAAATAAAGTACATGGTTCGCTTTCGTTGGGGGAATCCAAATGAAGCATGTTTGTGCGGGAGATTTTCTGCTTGGCTAATTGAGCACAGAGCAGTATAGAATTACATGGCGGGCAAAAAAAATTGCACAAGAAGGAGGAGGAGGGTAGAGAGTATTCGTATAAGTACACACATATATTTATATAAGCGCACGTATAGGTGTATACCCGTTTGCGTAATAGTGTATACCGTTGGCAGTTAACGGAGAGAACACTATGTACTTGTCCATGATTCTTAAAAGCTTGCCGGTGAGTCCCCGGCTGTAGAAAGAACTATTGGCTCTAAGGCTCTTGTTTATGGGGAAAGGTACAACAAGTTCCAATTGGAAATTGGTGTCTAATTTCTTTAGAAAACGACCTATGGATGATCCTCTTTTCATTTCCTTTACCATGGCAAACCTTTCTAAGTCTTTAACAAATTTGGTGTCTAATATTTCTTTGTCTAGGTTTTCGTAATAACCTCTTTTTAGAGCTTCTAGTCTAGCCTTAATTAATTTTTCATTTTTTCTGTAATGGTATCTTGTTCGTAATATTTATCACCAAGGTTTATTGATTCCCTTCTTTCGTAGTAACTTAGCTCGTCTTCAAATTCTTTTTCTAAATATTTATCTAGTTGGAGAGAATCCAAAGTTGTTGTGGAGCCATGTTTGGTGCTCTCGATGCTTAGAGACTCTGTGGAAGCGTCATAATCGCTTCGTAAGCTTAGCGACACCGTGGATGCGTCATGGTCCATTTCTCCATTTAGTGATCCTGTGGAACTGTCCGTGTCAGTTGATCCACTTAGCGAATCTGTTGAACCGTAAGTTTCGTTTGAAAAATTTAGTGAGTCGGTAGATTCGTCCTTAATGCGTACTATATTTGCTTTCTTCTTAGGTTTGCATTGGCGTTTCGATGCACTGGCTCCTTTTCCCGATTTGCTACTTCGCGGTAATTCATCTGGCAAATTTCCATAACGTAATATAGATTCCACGTTTTTTTTGCGTTTCTCCTCTTGTATCAACTCGTTTAATCGAACTTTAATCGTTTCGTCATCATCGTGGAGTATGTTGACTAGCCTTTCTCGTAGCACAGCATCTTGTGCGTGTCTCTCTACTGACGTGCCTCCCTTTAAAAGTCTTCCCCTGAGTTCACCCAATATGTTGTTCAAGTTACTCTTGCTGGATGAGTTTCTAAAGGAGGAGGGCTGCGGGGGAAGGGGTGAAAAAATATTTTGCATTTTGCGAATGGGCATGAATACAGCGCGCTTATTTGCAACGTGTTATGAGAAAATACGAGTCATATGTAGGACGAGAAAAACGAAAGTTTATCATTTGATTATATAGTATGGTTTAGGTGCCGTTTTGCTGAGTGCCTTTGTCAGTTGGCCCACCTGGAAGGGATAGTTCCAAGCGCACAGAATGAGGAAGAATGTAAAAAGCTTCATGGAAAGAATAAGAAGATTATTAGTTTTTCTTGCATGTTCGATAGATTAGAAGTTGATAAACTATTAGAGGAACGAGAAAATATATCTTTT
>NW_004193687.1:0-1638 GCF_000321355.1 Plasmodium cynomolgi strain B
GCATTATACATAAAATTCGAACTTTTATATATTAACATTATCCTATATTTCATTTCGCTACTTATCGTCCACAAAAAAAATTTGCAATATGGAAATTATCAGTTATAAAAACGGGAAAAACGTGGAATAAAAATACCACTATGGGGGTTCATTTTTTACAAGCAAATTTTGACGTGACGTTAGAATAATATAGAATAAATACAAATATATATATAGGTGGAAGCGCTACAAGACAAAATTATAATTAAAAAGGATCTAAATAATTAATTATTTGAGGGAAAAATATACAATCAGTGTACTGTTATTGAAGCGAAATTTTTGGTGACAATTCAATTTTTATATTATTAAAAAATAAAGCGGTTTCGTGCAACATGAGTAAACATTTGTTTACTAAAAATTGATCTATTTCAGCGATATAATATGCTTTAAATTGATACTCTAAAAATAATATTTAGACGAAACAGAAATCACATCGATTTACACAATTTTTTTTTGTAAATTATTCTACGGGCACAAAAAAATCAAAAAACAAATTAATATAAAGATAAAATTTAACAACTATGTCGGGTTGCCTTAAAAAATTTGCTTTGGATTTTTTAATCTGTATTTTAAATATATTTTACATGTTGCCATTTTTACATCTCTACATGTTTATATACATGTATACCTATTAAAAAAAATTATTATTCTTAAGATAATAAAAATTATAAAGATAAAAACTTCTTTGTAAGATAATAAATGAACATTTTGGATCTTCAATAAAAAATTTCCCAACAGCTCAATGAAGTAAAAAATTTTTGGCTTATATTGATTACATTAACGTTAACACTCCAGTATAATTCTAAAGGATTAAAGAAAAATTTTATTTGGTAAATTTGTTTCATTACTATCTAACTATATTTTTTTAAGCTTTTATTAACGTGAATACCGTTATAAATTTTGTTTTACATATAAAAAATTCTAGCGATTAATTTAAATTCATTTCTAACTAATACGAAGGAAAATTTACTTGATGCTTATTAATATATTTTATTTTCTCACCATCAAATACTTATTAGTATACGAATTTTCGATTATCTATAACGAATGTCTGTACCTAATTTTGTTTTCGCAAATTTTTATTCAAATTTTCTGAGCATAAAAATAATTGCTTCCATTCCTTAAATATTCTTTAAAAAAGTGTGACAATGTTTTTCTAAAAGCAAGGCCAGCGAATCAATATTCATGTAATACCAATTTTTTCATACTGAAAATATGAAAATAAATGTTTAAATTATAGATATTGCCAGAGAAATATTTATGTAGTCCAAACTACATTCGGGTAGTGATTCACAGAAAATAAAATCTAGCAGTGAACCGTATAAAAATAGTATTAATAATTTGCTACGATAGTATTATACGTTAAACGGTGTATAAATATGAATCTAATTTAGAAAGGGTACCCTGTAAGAAATATGAATGGATAAGAGTTAACGTTCATGTTTCGGCTTCATAAATATAAATGCTAACAATATAAGTTTCACTTTTTGTATGCATCACTAGCACGACTATTGCAATTAGATTAGCATCTCAATTTCTGTTTTGTATTACCCAAACGGAGGATGAATAACGGTTTAGGATATATTTAGGGATTAAGCG
>NW_004193044.1:0-1638 GCF_000321355.1 Plasmodium cynomolgi strain B
CTTAAATCATTGAAATAATTTGTATTTTTAAAAAATGTATTATAATAATTCTGAATGAATAATGTCATACGTGACTAAAAAAAATGTTTTCAAGGAATTCAACAGGAAAAAAATAGGAGTACATATTTTCATTAGGTATTAAAAATAAATTTCTTATATTTATTATTAATTTATACTTGTTAATAATAAATTTTTTGAATTTTTCAATATGTATTTTATGTAATATTTTGGGTTTATCCTTATGAATATGCACGAGCGTTTAATTTGTGTTATTATGTTTTTTAATTATCAATATAGTTGTTTTTCTATCAAATTTATATGTGATCATAGTATTTCTTTATATGAAATTGATATTGTTAACTACTTGGCTCTAGAAACATTATGATGGGTGGTACCCTATATATTGTTCTTCTCCATCACCTGAATATGGATTAAATGATTTTGCTGTATAATCAAGTAATCCATTGTAGGCTACATTTAGATTACTTACAATATTTCTGCTATTTCCATGTCGTCTCCGTAAACATCTTCCTACGTGTGTAAACTTGTATATAAAAAAATAACATAAAACATATGTAACATATTTATATATTATTTATGGGGGGGGATTATTGGAGGATATTAAGAAACTTATGCAGTAAATTTGTATGAATGAATTTATATTTACTCTGTATAAAACGCCAGAAGTCATAGATGTGGCTACTACACCAAGAAGAACATTGCCAAGCTATGTTACAGTGTGAGATTTTTCAGGTAAAATTTGAGTACTGAGAGGAAGAATGTCAACTGATAGCGCTTCTGAGTGTGTTTCTCTAGTTGGAATTGTGTCGTCCCTTTGTGGAGTTCCTAGCAAATATTTAGACTATGCATCATTTATTTCATTGTGACATCCAAGGGTAGATAACATTTCATCTGGGTCATATTCTTTATATTTATCATAAAATTCGGGTCACCAATTTTTTTCATTTGAAGAAAAATATTTTTTAAAATGTTCGTATAGTGGTTTATGTTATTTTACATAATGATAGAATTCTTTGCATTTATCTGGATATAATTTAACGGTTTCATAAACTGGATAATAATCTACATAGTGTTCGTACAATTCCTTTCTATCTCTACTTTCCTTATCAATAATGACACTATGAATAGGCTTACATGTTATATATTCATGATTTTTTAAATTATTCATCAATAAAATTATTCCATATATAAGCTCAATATTTTCAAAACCGTGGACAAATTGAGAAGAAGTTATTCAGTACGAAAAAATATTTCAATTACTAAGTACTCAATAATTCTAAAGCAAGCAATAATTATATGCATTATCATTATTACTTAATATTGTAGTAGTATCTAAATATTTTTATAATCCTTGCACAATTTTCTTTAATACTATTATCCAATTGTAACATATATAATAAACTTTAATATTCAATGTAACCACTGAAATATGCTAACTTATACAAAGATTCATAAAGAATTTCGGAATACAATTCATCTCTATATGACATGTCAGGCCTCTAAATAAAAAGACAAATATATGAAGGAATAAATATTGATATTAAAAAGAAAATTAGTTAAAATACATAATAAAGCACGCCTATTTAATTAAATAGAATAATAAAATGTGCTCATATT
>NW_004193045.1:0-1636 GCF_000321355.1 Plasmodium cynomolgi strain B
TTTCTTCATGTGAAAATGAATGATGAGAAATATTGTTAAACTTCAGAATATTTTTCCAAAGGTATGCTATTTGTAAAAAATAAATTTTAATTAATAGAATTAAAAAAAACAATATATTATATGCTCAAATATTATAATATTTAAGTAATATCATATTTGTAATAAATGTTTATCCTGAATTATGTATATTTTTTACTTTTTCATGGTAATAATTATATATTTAATGTCATTAAAATATATAATGATATACAACATAATCTAATGTGAATCTAATAGAATAATTAAATATTAAAGAGATATCATAAAAACAAATTAATGATTTTTAAGTAGTGATAATTTTTATTTATTCTATAATTGTATGTTTATGTATTAAATAATACATGAAAAGATATATAGAAATTACGAAAATAATATTAAATTATTCGTTATTGTATAATATAATTAAAATAATTCCATATAATAATATTGTTTCAATAAATAATTTCTTTCTTATATAATATTAAATAATATATCTCTTAATAATATACAATTTATTTTTTTAATGCATTACGTAAATAATGCTGTCATGAAATATACGTTAACATAATGAGGGAATATTTATTAATTAATATATAGATTTATTTTAAATTTATTGTACATAAAAAATCAGAATATGTGATTTTAAGCTACTTATTTCTTATGAAAAAATATATGTAAAATTACTTGTTTTACTAATTGTTGTATAATTCATTACTTAATTGCTATGGCAGATTCAATAATTAAGAATGTATGTTTATTATTAATATGCAAAATAATTACATATATCATATCATATGTTATTATATTATTAATTTTTTTGTCATGAAATTTGTTTCCTTTAAAAAAATCATATATATATATTTACATATTTTTAATTTTTATTTTAAGGAACCCTTTTTAAAATATATTTGGAATAGATATAATTTTGATGAAAATGTGGCAGAGATTGTAGATAACAGCGAATTTTCTTCCTTATGCAATAAAGTTGATACTGATACCTATAACCATTCAAACGAACCAAAAAATATTTGTATAAAATTTTTAAGAAATTTGAAGGAGCTTAATAATATAACAAAAGAGGACCATTTAAAGCGCTGTAGCAATATATACTATTGGTTATATTATAAAATAAAAGAACATAATATCTGTGTTCATACTTTTAAGAGTATTATTGCCGAATCAAATGAGCTAATAAAACAACAACAAAATATTGATGGCTGTTATAATGATAAGCTCTATGAAAACTTCGATGAAACAGAAAACTTAGTAATGTTACATATATTTAATAATAATTTTCATGTTATTCAAGAATTATTAAACAATGAATGTGATTCAAATAAATGTTCTTGTAAAAAATTTATCAAAAAATGTGTAGATTCATATAAACATATGCGTAAGAAACATTGTCCAACAGAGAAGTTTGCGAGTGACAAAATGCATACCTGTCTTCCAGTAAATAACTTTAAAGAAATTATGAGGCATTTCTTTCGAAGAAAAATAATAAATATAAATTTCCAGAATTATCTTCTGAAGCTTCTACGGATATTATAGATTGTATCCCATCAGAAAATGCTGACTCAGTTTTAGCTCCTACAGTACCAAGCAATCAATCAGAACA
>NW_004193046.1:0-1636 GCF_000321355.1 Plasmodium cynomolgi strain B
TTATTAAACATATATATGTAATGAATAATGTTTGTTTATTCATGGGAATGTTCTAAATCAACTATTGTTATATTAAGACACATTGTAATATATCTTACTCAGTCCCATAAGCTATATTAAATCGATCATGTCTAACATTTCTATCTCCATATCCTTGATGACCTGGAAAAAAATCTGGATATTGTTCATCGAATCCAGAATGGATTCGTTGTCTAAGTCTTCTTCTAGTAAAGAAGGTTCCAACTGGAGTATACTAATATTTATAAGAAAATTTAAGGAATTTTAAAATGTAATTTGGTAATAATGGTAATTTAAATTTAATGTTAAAACATGGATAAATTTTCATATTTTTAATACCTTAAGAAGTAAATATAAGGCACCCATACCCCCAGATACACCAACTACGGGTACGGGATCAATATTTTGTAATGTGTCAGAAAGAGAATATTGTATTTGATTTAATATCCCGCTTGAATTATTGTGTTTAGTTGGTGAATGCATTGTATCAGATATATTCCCAGAGCTCAAAGATCTTTCAAATTCCTGGATAGTTTGTTTAGGGTATAATGAATCCAAAGTTTTGGGAAATACTTGACTGTTTCCTCCTAGATCTTTTCCATCTCCTTTTTCTTCTAATTCTCTCTTTGATCCTCCTAATGTTTCTACTTTTTTTAGTAGATTTTCTTCTTGTCCTTGTATTTCTGATACACCTTGATATATATTTTCAACATTTTCGCTTTCTCTTTTAGTACTTGTAGATGCTTGATGTGAATCTGTTAAAAGAAATGTTTCTTGTACCTTTCTTGTGGGAACATTTTTTAGTGGCTGCAAATCTGATAAATTCACTTTACAGTTAACTTCAGATAGCCACGTATTTTTTTGAATTGTATCTCTAAGTTTTTCTAATAGATTACGTAAGATCGAATCATCCTTATAATAGTTTTCATCGAATTGATTATAATATAAAATTAACGTTCTAAGATCACTACATAAATCTGGTCTATTAGTCAATTTCTCTGTTTTTTTAACGGAACGATACAAATCATATAAATTATATAAGCTTAGCATTTTTTTAAATTTATAAAAGTCTAGGTATTCTAGTTTATTGACACAATCAACATCAGATTCTTTATTATTGAGATCTAACACAAATTTTGTGAAAATTTCAAATGTAGATGATTTACCCCTACCAAATTCTGCTGTTTTAATTTCATCATATAACAAGTAGCTAATATAATTGCAACTTTGTCCCTTATCAAGGTAATAAAAAACATGAGTATTGCTTAAATATTTCAGTAATTTAGAAAAAATATTAGATAAAGTTTTTTTATGTCTGCATTATGAAATTCGTAACTTTCGTAAAAGTTCCAATATCTTTTATATGTATTAACGTCAGTCCTTTCTAAAAATTGATATTTTAATTTATCATAACAATCATAATCAAGATACTAAAGGGAAAAGAGTTTATTTAAAATTTTCATTGAGAATAAAATAAAACTCTATGGTAACATATTTTATTGTTATCTAATGTATATAATACATTTAGAAATGGTGTTATATATGATCTCTATAAAAAAGGAAAACTTACTTCATTAAAATCTCCTATACATAGAGCCATTTTGTGTCGAAGAAATAT
>NW_004193688.1:0-1634 GCF_000321355.1 Plasmodium cynomolgi strain B
TTTATGAACAAATAATATTGTATACCTATTCAGCCAGATAAGATACATTAATTAGATCGTTTCAGGTTTAGAGTTCAAGATTTAGAGTAAATATTTAAATATGCTGAACGATGGGATTATTTAAATATTAATAAAATTTTTATCATAAATTGAACCTGTGAAACAGTTAAAATTATAGAAAATATTAATGAATAAAATATTAAATTTAATTGTTAAATGAATACTTGTCTGGAATATTTCCATGAGGTTGCTAAAATAGTAAACGTAAGGCATTCAAGAAAGTACATGCCTTTGTTGTTTCCTTTCATGTTGTATATGCTTACGATTTCAATAATGTATGCTAAGCAGTAAAAATCTTAGTTATATGACAATTTTCTTTTCATAATATTCAACAAATTTATTGTTTCATATTACTTCTAAGGTTTTTGTATTTTATAAAATTAGTATGTTCTATTTTGTCTAAAATATATGTTATTTATTTATAATGAATTTTATTTTAACAAAAAAAAAAAAAAAATTGAATGAAAAAAGTAATTTTTCAATATTTTGTATTAAAAGAACCGCAATAATATAAAATTAATTAAAATAATTTATAAATGCCTAGATTTCAAAAAATTAATAATATATCATAGTATAATAAAAATATTAACTAAACAACGTTGTAATTTTATTTCCATTGAAAAAAAATATATAATAATACATTTATCTCTAATATGAAAAAGTTAAGCCGGTTATAATTTAATTGTAAATGTTACTTGGACAAAATAATTTTTGTCTTTAAGTGCAAATCATATTAAAAAAAGCGGTAAATATAATTGTTTTTTTTAAACATAAAATTCGAACTTTTATATATTCACCTTATATTATATTTCTTTTTGCCACTTATCGTCCATAAAAATAATTTCCAATATGGCAATTAACAGTTATAAAAACGAGTAAAACGTGGAATAAAAATACCACTTTGGGTGTTCATATTTTACAAGCAAATTATGACGTGATGTTATAAAAATATAGAATAAAAACAAATATATATATATGTGTGGAACCGCTGCATGACAAAATTATGATTAAAAGGATCTAAAAAATTAATTATTTAAGGCGAAAATATACAATCATTGTACTGTTATTGAAGCGAAATTTTTGGTGACATTTCAATTTTTAAATTATTAAAAAATATAGCAAATGGGTGCAACACGAGTAAATATATATTTACTAAAAAATTAATCCATTTCGCTGATATATTATGCTTTAAATTGAAACTCTAAAAATAATATTTAGACGGAATAGAATTCACATCGATTTACAGAATTTGGTGTAAATTATCCTGGAGGCATAGAATAATAATAAAACAAATTAATATAAATATAAAATTTAACATCAATGTAGGTTACTTAAAAAAACTGCTTTTGATTTTTTAATCTGTATTTTAAATATATTTTATAGGTTGATATTTTTACATCTTTACATGCTTATATACATTTATACACATTAAAAAATTATTATTATTAGGATAAAAGAAATTATGAAGATAAAAATTTCTTTGTAACAAAATAAATGAACATTTTGTATCTTTAGTAAAAAATTTGTGGCTTATATAGATTACATTAACCTTAACACTCGTGTACATGCTAAAC
>NW_004193689.1:0-1635 GCF_000321355.1 Plasmodium cynomolgi strain B
CTATATATTATTATATATCTTAATGAGTTCAGAGTTTAGGATTTTGCGTTCAGGATTTAGTGTTTAATTTTCAGGTTCTGTGTTTAGGATTCATGTTCAGGTTTAGTGTTCAGTGTCTAGGTTTAATATTCATGTTCTATGTTTGATATGTCTTTCATCATGTTGTGCGTTCGCAAAATCAGTTCGGGGGCATATTATTTTATAACCTGGCCGGAAAGCAAAAAATCATTAGCGGAACTTATCTCAAAATGAGAGTATATGTACGTATGCATCTATCATGAGATGAATGAAAAAAAATTTACTTATTTTTAACAAAAATAAAAATTCCGGATTTGTACGCACGTATGAAATATTTTCAATGGTTTAATGATAACAAATAAAAAGAAAAGGTGGGTCCTATTTTTTCAAGGCAATTTTCAAATTAATAGTGAGAGCGCCAAGCGCACAGCCAAATATAAGTATATATATGTATAGGGGTACGAGCGTGTCGAGTTACGTGGTAAACGCTACTGAAGCTATTTTCCAGCAGGTCTAGCATCTTCCTGGCGCGCTTAGTTCTCGTTTCACTCCAGGGGAAGGTGTTGTAAAGTTGTTGCAGCGAGCAAATCAGCATTACCCCCAAGTAGGTATTATATACATATGTAATAATATGTATGCACAGTGGAGGGCTTTTTATTTTTTTTCTTCACGAAGGCACGCTTTGCTGAAAGGGTTATTTTCTCCTCGTTGGCAGTTGCCCGCAGAGGAGATAGCATATATGTCATGGGCAAAAAATATGCTGCACGATTATGCCATACAAATAAGTTATAATAATGTGCCGGTGCGAAATACGAAAAGAACATTTCCCTGCACAGATAGATAAATAGTTGCACTGCCTCGGCTCGGCTTCCTTCCACCACTAAGCGGGTATATATATTATATATATATATAATAACCCCCCTTTAACCTTTTTCCTTCGAAAGCGGCCTACTTGGAACGGCGCGTTTTATAAACTCCCCGCCAACGGGATGCTCCGTTGGAGAATATGAGTTCTGTTGCAATGCAAACAAATAAGCGCTTCCTTTCCACCGATAAGCACCATGCATTCTATTAAGAAGTTAAAGTTTCAAAATTAAATTAAACGCATATGGGTGGGATTACAAAATTATTATGCAGAAAAAATGCTACGTGTTTTTCAAAAAAAATCAAGGGAGGGAAAAGAAAAGCGGCGTTGGTATAAAAATACGACAAGGTAATATAAGTTGCAGCCCGTGTGGGGAAGAGGCCCCTCCATATAAAAAAATATAAAAATATAGAAAGTAAACACGCGGAATCGTTAGGGTAGATGTTTGAGGGTTTAGGGTGCACTATATATTTTTTTCTATGCGAAACCTTATCAACGAGCGAAAAAAATTGAACGTTTATTTAATATAAAGTAAATTAATTTCTTTTATTGCTCAATTATAATATAATTGAAATTTCTTTTTGTCTGTAATATTTTACCACAAATTATCATACTTATTATATTACAGTACATATTATACTGACATATAAGACATGTTTTACGCTTATATGAAGCCTATATTTTTAAATTAAAAATATTATTAATGCATTATACATTTCATTAAAATATTGTGATGTAACGCAAAAAAAATT
>NW_004193690.1:0-1631 GCF_000321355.1 Plasmodium cynomolgi strain B
GTTTTTAGCTTATAACTATACATTTAAAGGAAAAATAAATTATAACTTCTAACATAACATTCTCATCTTTTAAAATATAATAAGTAATTACCCTATTGTAGTAGAAAAGGAAGAATATTACTCCAAGTACTGCTCCAGCCATGATTATATTTTTAATATTATTTGAGTCTAACTTATCATATAATGTTTTTGAAGTACCAGGAACATCCGCAATTGTCGCAGGGTTTGTATATCCCCCACTGTTTGAATTATGTGATGATACTGTGTGAAGAGCGGGCCCAGGGTTTCCCTGCGATGGAGAACGCACAGATTTTCCTTGTTCTACTCCTCCAACCACTGTACGTGTTAATCCTTCTCGACCTACATGACCTATTGAACTTATTGAACCTCCTGCAATTCGCGTATTTGTGGTTACTGTATCCATCGAACCTCTAACACTTGATGCACTTGTTGTAGTCACTGAACTTGTTGGAGCTGTGCTACCCGATGTTCTTAATGAACTTGACGAAGTTTGTGATCCCGCTGAAGATGATCTTCGTTCTGAACTTGGTGGCCTTGGTGAACCTAATAAACCCAGCAAACCTGACAATAATGACATTGTTCCTTTACTTGATGAACTTCTTATACCTGTTGTAGTTACTGCAGTCACAGTAGGTGGTGCATTTGTTGTGCTTACTGTAGTCCCTGTAGATACTATACTTGTTGTTGTTGTTGTTTTTCCTGGTTGAGTTGCAGCCACTGTACTTGGTGTTATTACTGGAATTGACACAGTTCCTGTTTTTGGTGTACTTCCATCAGTTGATGTAGTAACAGTAGTTGACGAACTCGATGATTTTGCTACTACTACTGAATCCTTTGGTCCTACTGTACCTTCTGAAACATTTTGACCTCGTGTTGTTTCTTTATCTGCAACATCCTTACTCCCTGCGAGGTCAGGAGCAACTGTTTTAAGATTTTCTTTAACTCCATTTTTGCATTTCTTTAATTCAGATATAAGAGACGTTAGCTTATCCCTATCTTTACAAGGAAAATAATCATTATTTTTCCATAAGAAGGGAATATCACGGAAGCATTCCACATCCTTATACTTTTCGTGTAATGACTTAAAAGTCTCAAGATATGTTAAATACTTAGTGCAATTAGCTTCATTTTGGGAATTAATAATTTGTTTAATATTTTCGAGATTTTTAAAATAAATGTACAATAGTTTCCTATTTTTTAATTCATTTAAATCATTATTTTTTAAGTTTGATAATTTGCAAATATAGTCTTTTAAATTTGGCCCTTTAATCGTATTCCATGCATTAATAAAATCTTGATATAATGTAATTTTATCAATTCCTGTTGTCGATGAATTCTGAATTTTATCTATTTTATCATATAACCAATAAGGTAAATATTTGCAATATTCATTATGTTCTCCTTTAATCATTTTTTCACGCATTTTTCCAAAGTAATATACTAATTCACTGCAAAGTTCTTTAGCTTGGGGATTTTTTTATCTACATCAAATTCATTGCAATGTTTATCAATTTCAGCTGATGTTCCAGGATTTATAAAGAAATCTTCATACATTTGATCAAGTTTTACTTCCTTTGCAGCCTCCTCCTAAAAATTAACATGAAGATGAT
>NW_004193691.1:0-1630 GCF_000321355.1 Plasmodium cynomolgi strain B
TATTACTATAGAGAGCGTCAAGCTCCTAGCAAAACAGAAGTATATATATGTATGTAGGAGCGTGGTGAATTACCTAGTAAAAATTCTTCTGGACATTTTCTCCAGCAGTGCTAGCATCTTCCTGGCGCGCCGAGTTCTCGATCCACTTGAGGGGAGAGTGTTATGAAGTTGTTGTAGCAAGCAAATCAGCATCACCCCCCAGTAAGTATTATATACATATGTAATAATATGTATGCACTGTGGAGAGCGTTTTTTTTTTTTTTCTTATCAATGGCAGGCTTTGCTGAATAGGCTATTTTGCCCTAGTTAGCAGTTACGCGCAACGGAGACAGCATATGTCATGGGCAAAAATTATGCTGCAGGATTATTCCATACAAATAAGGCCTAGTAATATGCCTGCGTGAAATATGAAAAAAATATTTCTCTGCGCAGATAAATAAATAATGGTACTACCTGGGATGGCCTTCCTTCCGCCGATAAGCGCCATGCATTTAGTTAAGAAGTTAAAATTTCAAAATAAATGAAACGGAAATGGGTGGTATTACAAAATTTTTATGCAGAAAAAAGGTTAAGTGTTTTTTAAAAAAATCAGGGAAGGGAAAAGGAAAACGACTTTGGTATAAAAATACACCAAGGTAATATAAGTTACAGCCCGTGGGTGGCAGAGGCCCCTCTACAAAAAAAAAAAAATATAGCAAGTAAAAACGCGGGATGGGTAGGCAAATGCGAATGCACAATCTTATTTAACAAACGATTTCTGAGGGAAAAAGAAGTGGTCGGTCTCTCACATTTGTTCATAAAAAAATTGTTAACAATTGGCGGAAAGGAAGAAACTCCAAAGTTGGAAGAAAAGATGAATTCGGCGTGAGCACACCACCAAATTGGCAGTTGTTCAGGCTTTAGGATGCACTAAAATATTTTTTACTATGAGAAACATTATGAACGACCGAAAAAAATTGAACGTCTATTTAATATAAAATAAATTAATTTCGTTTATTGCTGAATTATAATATAATTGAAATTTCTTTTTGTTTGTAATATATTACCACCAATAATCATAGTTATGATTTTACGAAACATATTATAATGATATACAAGTTAGGTTTTATACGCTTGTATGAAGCCTATATTTTTAAATTGAAAATATTATTAATCCATTATACGTTTCATTATAATATTGTAATGTAACGCAAAAAATTAAAATTTAATTTGTGAAAATTAGAAATGTTTTTACCCATCCTATGATTTCCATTTAAGACAGAATTTTATGAGTATTATATTATTTTGCACCTATAATACATATAAATAAAAGTATTGGATCAATATGATTAAATAATTATTTTAAAAAATTTAATGAAACACATAATTTATGGCAATTTCTAAACATGCCTATATATTATTATGAGAACAAAATTTCTATTCATGTTATAAAATGAGAATTGATGCATTTATATATATAGAACCATAATATGTCATAAACCCAAAATAATTACATGATATGAAGAAATTGTGCATTTAATAACATCTATATAACTAAACGAATTCAAATAAAATATAATCTTTTTAAAAAAAAATAATTGCAATAAAATTATTAGTTTATTGATAAAATCAATAATACTAATAATTATTC
>NW_004193047.1:0-1628 GCF_000321355.1 Plasmodium cynomolgi strain B
AAACCCTGAACCCTAAAACCCTGAACCCTAAACCCTTAACCCTGAACAGAAATTTTTACAAATTTCAAATCTTATATATAATATGCTCCATATACCCTTTATTTTGATTTTAAGAATGAAACCAATCTTATAAATTAATAGAATACTTTATGAAAACTTTCTTATGAATTAGAGTTATCTAAATTATATAATTTTATTTATATATGATATGCATTTAAAAATAATGAAAATTTAATGTATTTTAAACAATGTCAGTTAATCATATAACAAAAAGGAATGGAAGTGATGTAAGGAATATCTCCTACAAATAATTGATATCATACATATAACTTAAATGTTTCATGTTACATAATTTATTATGAATAATTTCTCTCAAGATTATTATTTAACCTTCATTATTTTTATCATTTTATTTAGGTACAGAATTCTTCAATTGATCAGTTATTATACACAGGGATGTTTTATAAGATGTTGGAAACATCAACTGCATCAGTTGGTTACGATAAATACTGTGATTCACGTGATAATCCTATGTACAAAAATGAGCCCTACAGAAATATTTGTGTAACGATTTTTAATTATTTAAAAACCAAATATAATGCATCAAATGGCACAGATAAGAAATATGATGATTGCAAACTTTTGAGTTATTGGGCATATAGTAGATTATTTGATATTTTGCATAAAGAACAATATGTTTACTTGGCTTATGCACAACTTCATGTAATATGGAATGATTTTATTGAGCATTTACCTATGAATAAAAGATGTAAACCCATTCATGAAATGGTTAGTTATGTTGAATGGAGAAAAAGAAAGGAATTGTATGAATACTATATTAATTATTCTCTAATTAAAGAATTAGCTGACAAATATGAAGACAAATGTAACGAATTTTATGAATACGTAAAAATAAAGCTCATCTGTATAAAATTTTTGACAGTCTATGTCCTAAAGATAATACAAATATATGCCCAGAATTTTTATAAGGATTGTGAAAAGTATAATCCAGAAAAAGTACTATATACTTTTAAATGTCACAAAAAATAATTGATGAAAAGGATGCAACTGCTGAAAAAGTTACATTTAACAGTGGTACTTTGGGAGGTAGTGAACACAAATCAGCAGAGACATCCATTCACATGCCTACTGTTGATTCATCTCAAAATTTAAATGAAAAATCTCACACTGTAACTGAGGTTGGTAATATTCTTCTTGCAGTTGTTGCAACTTCTATGGCATCTGGCGTTTTATATAGAGTAAATATAAATTCATTGATACAAATCCAATGCATAAATTTGTTAATATATATCATTAAATCTCCATAAATAATATAAATTTATGTTACATATATTTTATATAAATTTTTTTATATACAAGTTTACACCCTTAAGAAGCATGTTACGCAATATACTTGGATGGAACAGTAATAATATGAGTAATATAAATAGAGAGGACATTAATTTATACGAATATGCGTCAAAATCATTTAATCCAAACTCAGGGGGGGAAGAAGAACATTTTATTGGATACCAACCTGCGTAATATTTTTAATATAAAAGAATTAATAACATCAATTTAATAAAAAAACCTATCATCAAGTCGAAATTTTTCTATATAAAAATAAT
>NW_004193048.1:0-1630 GCF_000321355.1 Plasmodium cynomolgi strain B
CTGATATCTCAAAGATAATGTTAAATAATATCTTACATATAATATATTTAATGTTTTATCTTTTCTCTTATGTATTACATTGATAGTATTTTTATAAAATATACATAATAAAAATTCAAATATGATTACTACATATAAATATATTAATTTATTTTGAATTTATTTTGAGAAAAGAAGGCAATATAATTGATATTTATAGTAGTAATTAATATTTATGTATAATTACATGTACATTCAAAGCTTTTATTAATACATTTAATATAATGGATTTTTCACAATTGAAACAGAAGGTATGTTTACAATTTATTTTCAAAATAATTATTTATGAAGAATTATTTGAGAAAACGGTAATTATCTTTACATAAAATAATCGGCATACTTAAAGCAATAATTCATATATTAATAAATATATATTTTTACTTTTAGTATCAATTTTTAGGAGAAATATTAAAGTTTTATTATATTATATGGGAGAGAATTCAGGTTAATTATGATGAAAAAAATGTAAATCAATTAATTTTATCCAAGTTCGATAATGATTATTTGTCAAAAAGTGATATTTCAGGAGAGTATATAACATTTTGTAAGAAACTTTTAAAAAATTTGTTACTACTTAAAGGATATAAATATGATGATATTAAAAAAGATTGTAGTAAATTATACGTCTGGTTATATTTTGAAATGAAGAAATTTATGATTTCTGATTATATTATCAAGGAGATATTTGAATTCCCTACTTCGATTGAACATGAAAGTGTTCAGTATAAATATTGTCCTTATTTTTCATTTAATGATAAAATTAATAATCCAGAAAAATTAATGAAATTACTTATATTTAATGGTAGCGCTCTAAATTTTCAAAGTATGTTGAAGGAAAATAATGTCTTACATGATTGTAATTTAAAAAACTATATCTATGAATGTGTTGATATATATAAAGAAATGAATATAACTTACAGCTCTGAAAAATGCAACAGTAGTTCATATGAAATCATTTGTGAAATAATAAATGATTTTAATAAATTATATTCGGAATATATTCTTAATAAAAATGAAATAACTCATAATTTTCCTGATTTGACTCCTAATACTATTACAAATGTTATAGTAGGTTGCCCATTAGAAGGAAACTATTCTGATTCATTTTTCGATGAAAGACAATTAGTTACTCCTATAACAAAGGGTGTATCCACAGCTCTTGGGTGCAATGGCTGGAATATCATCACTATTAGCGTTATTGTATAAGGTTTGTATAACATTCATTCGAATATATGAACAATATTTAAAGCATATGATTATTTTTCCTAGTTCTCTTAAATAAGTATAATGTTTAATATATAATATTTTTTCTTTTTTTATCAGTTTACCCCATTGGGCAATTGGCTCCCATCACAATATGGAAAAGGAATAGCCAACAATATAGGGGAAAATGAATTATTTGATCCTACGACTGAAAATATGAATAATAGTTCTGGTTATACGATATATAATGTATTATATGGCTCAGTAAGAAATTAGAATACAACGTGCAATAAGATTTTGTGGAGATAATATGCATCCAGTAGTTTATTAACCAATTAAATATTATATTTTATTAGAGAAAAGTGTATAATAATAATATGATTTATTT
>NW_004193049.1:0-1627 GCF_000321355.1 Plasmodium cynomolgi strain B
AAATAACATTTACAATTAAATTATAAATGGCTTAACGTTTTTCATATATGAGATAAATGCATTATTATATACTTTTTTTTGTGAAAATAAGTTTACAACCTTGTTTTGTTATTATTATTATACTATGATATATTATTAATTTTTTTAAAATCTCGGTATTCATAAATAATTTTAATTAATTTTATATTATTACGGCTTCATTAATAAGAAATATTAAAAAATTACTTTTTTATTCAAATTCTTTTTTTTCGTAAATTAAATCTCATTTTCAATAAATAATATATGTTTTAGAGAACATAAAACATACTAATTTTATAAAATACAGAAACCTTTGAAGTAAAATGAAACAATATATTTGTTGAATATTATCAAATGAAAATTGTCGTATAACTTAAATTTTTACCGGTTCGCATACATTTTTGACATCTTAAGCACTTGCAACATGAATGGAAACAGCAAAGGCATCTACATCCCTAAATACCTTACGTTTCCTATTTAGCAACCTCATGGAAATATTCCCGATAAGTATTAATTTAACAATTAAATGTAATATTTTCTACAATTTAACTGTTTCACAGTTTTATTACATGATGAAAATTTTATTAATATTTAAATAATACTATCGTTTCGCATATTTAAATATTTACCCTAATACTAAACCCTGAACCATGGACGATAACACTGAATGTCCTTACGATTCTACGAAAAATAGAGTATTTTTCCTTTTGTTTGTATTTCTATTTTTTATCATAATTCATGTGAATTTACATATGAAAGCAATAAGAAAAATAATTTTTTTGTATAAATCAGTTTTTATATATTATTTCTTCCATATTTTTTTAGTACATCTTCTATGAACACACTGATAAATATATGGAGTATGAAAAGAATTGTCCTCAAGAAAATCATTATAATCAATATGAGTATAAATGTAAATTTCAATTATCAAATGATGAAAAAGAGCAAATGAATATTATTACTATTTGCAAAAGATTTCATTGCTTACTTGATAAATTGTTTCCGTTATCAACCAAACACACAAATAATAATGAATATGTTGATTTGGAATACTTGAACTATTGGTTAAATTATGAACTCCATTTAAAAGGTTCTAGCATTTGCCCAAAATATTTCTATCAAATTTTGAAAAGTATGGATAATAACGACATATTAAGTGAATTGAGTAAAAATTATGGTTATATTGTAAATGAAGAGGTTAAAAATATGTATTCCCTATACAATTTATATTATTACTATAATGAAATGAATAAAGATCTGAATAGAGATACACCAATAGAAGAAACAGTTATGGTATACGCTAACAAATGTGTTGATGAATATCAAAAATTTGAAGGTCATTGTTCTGATACAACAACAAACTTTTTGTATTGCTTTAACTGCCTTTAAAGAAAAATATGATAAAATTGATTTAAAAATTGAAAAATTAAAAGACTGGAAAAAAAAAAGCTACCAGAATTAAGTAAATATAAAAAAGCTCGAGTATATGATTCTTCATTGGAATTTGTTGAAAACATTGAAATAAAAGACGATGATAATTCCAATGTACCTACAAATATAATTATAGGAATATCAATAGCTACACTTGGAGTATCAACGCTTTTTTTTC
>NW_004193050.1:0-1628 GCF_000321355.1 Plasmodium cynomolgi strain B
CGCAAATATTCAACATAATTTATTATACTTATTATAATAATATACAAAAATCTCTATTCAAAAATTCTATTGTGCGTTAGAGGTCCTTTTAGAGAAACGAAAATACTCTGAAATATAATTGATAAAACAGTAGATATATAAAGAGTAATGGTTTAAAAAACTATATTGTGTTTTGAATTATTCTAAAAAATGTCATCGCAACCTAGAATTACAAGTTTTTCAGTAATTTACATTTGAATTTACTCTTATGAATTAAAATATGTTAGGATATCTTTAATATACGGTTTTTACATAATTTGAACTAAGCAAATTGTAGGGGGAACAAATATTTATGTACACACATTATTTACTTTTTATGTAGGAATTAATAAACAAATCTACAAGTGACTTGCCCTCAGAAAAGTTTTATGAAGCTATGAATATGGAATCCTTTGACTTACGGGATTATCGTACACATTGTAATATATACGTAATAAATATGAAAAAAAATGTTAAATACAGTGGCAAAGGATAGGATAATTAAAGCTTTATCAGAATGGACAGAAATTTGTAAAAGGATCCTAAGATATTTAGATAAAAATTCATTATCGCATAATCCAGATACTGAATACGATGGGTGTATTCTATTAAATTATTGGGTATATAGTAGATTATTTGATATTTTTGGTTCCGATGCACCTGGTGTTATCTATAGTCCTTTTGCCGCTCTCCAACGGATATGGCATGATTTTATTGAAAATCGACAAAATCGATCTCTCCATAAAAAATGTCTCCCACACAGTGCTACTATTACGAAAAGAGACTGGAAGAAAAGAAAACATTTGTACGATTATTATGTTGATTATGATTATCTTTTGGGTATGGCTCAAAACTTTATTACCAACGAATGCACAAATTATGAAAATTTTAAAAAAATGTTTTTATTATATAAATCCTTTGAGGAGGTATGTGAAAATGGAACAGACAATTGTCCAAAGGTATTTCATAAATTCAAGGAAAAAAATATTGAGTCTGCGATAAAAAAATTAACATGTGATGCTAAAATTATAGGTACAAGTGGACCTACTTCAGAGGAAATTTCTTCGCTTCAAGTTAAAAGCTCCACAGATGTGCATCCAGAAACTGAAGAAGATTTAGTACTTGATCTTAGAGATGTTTTTACTATCGAATCTGATACCCACTTAGATAGTGAAAATTCCGGAATTGGATCAAAAGTTACTCATTCAATTCTTGGCGCAGCTCCAGTTTTATTAACTGGTACAATGTTATACAGAGTATGTATATATTTGTAAACATATATCATTATAGTACAGCACGTGAACACATTTCTTTACATGTACAACAATAATAAGTAAATGTATTATATGTCTATAATTTAATTTTTTACATACAAGTTCACACCCTTAGGTCCCTGGATTCGTGGGCTCGTTGGAGGCAGAACAAATAGTAAGAATACCATGGATGTGTTTTCACCTTATACACAAGAAACAAGCGATATGTTTTTGATGACACAGCAAACTATATATCTTATCAACCAATAATAAATTTTATTATTATAAAGTAACAATATTAATTGAGTTAAGTTATATAATACTAATATTCGCATATATTTAATGCATATTTTATTT
>NW_004193051.1:0-1628 GCF_000321355.1 Plasmodium cynomolgi strain B
TATTATATTTTCTTGTTGATTTATATTTCACACAGAATTGATTTATTTTTATGAACAAGTATTTTTATAATAGAAATTCTATTAAGCGTTAAAGCGCACATATTTAACATAATTTAATATACTTATTATTATAATATACAAAAATCGCTATACAAAATTCTAATATGCGTTAAATATTCTTTTAGAGAAACAAAATTTCTCTGATATACATATGATAAAACAGTAGATACATAAACAGTCGTAGTATAAAACTATATTATATTTCCATTTATTCAAAACAATGTCATCGTCATCTGGATCAACAGATTTTTCAGTAATTTACTTTTGAATTTACTCATATGTATTATTGATGTTATGATATCTTTTATTTATATACGGTTTTTAAATAAAGAGAACTAAACAAATTGTAGAGGAAACAAACATTTATGTACACATATTATTAATTTTTTTATGTAGTTTTTGTTCCGTAAGTCTTCAAAAGAATTGTACTCAGAAAAATTTTATGATGCTATGGAAATGGAATCTGACGACTTACATAAATATAATGATAAATGTAATGAAATATTGGTAAGAGGACCTAATGTTCGAGTGATACCGATTTGTAAAAAATATCTAAGGTTTTTAGATACATCTAAATCGTGGAGTGGTCTATTTTCTGTATACGATGTTTCCTTACTTTTAAATTATTGGATATATGAGAAATTAATTGGCATTTATGGCGATAAAAATAGTAGTTATATTACATTTGGTTTTAGTGCTCTCCAGTTGATATGGGGTTATTATGATTCTAAACGAGAACATGATCCATACTATAAAAAATGTAAGCCTGATCTCAATATTGTTAATCACGAGGATTGGGAAAATAGGAAAAAATTGTACGATTTTTATGTTGACTTTGATAAACTTTTCGGAAGTGGTAGCACATATGATAGCGTATGCAAAGAATATTATCGAAAAATAAAAGAAATGATTTCAGTATGTACATACTTTAAGGGAAAATGTTTAACATCTGGAACATACAGCTGTCCAGATAACTTTAATAAATGCGAGGAGAAGAATCTTGAGATTGAGTTAAAAAAATTACCATGTCATGTTACAATTAATGGTGGAAGAGATTCCAGTTCAGAGGTTAGTTCTTCGTATAAACCTCCAGACCCCGAAGAACCACCTCAAGACTCTGCAGATGGTCTTGCAGCCGAATCTAATACCCAATTATATAGTGTAAATTCCGGAATTGGAACAAAAGTTACTAATTCAGTTCTGGGTGCAGCTCCAGTTTTATTAAGTGCCACTATGCTATATAAAGTATTAATATATTTTGTAAACATATATCATTATAGTACGGACATGTAAACAACTTGCTTTACATGTACAACAATAACACTAAATGTATTAAATATCTATATTTTAATTTTTTACATACAAGTATACACCCTTAGGTCCCTGGATTCGTAAGCTACGTGGAATCAGCACAAATAGTATGAAAGCCATGGACACATTTTCACCTTATACACAAGAAACAGGCGATATGTTTTCTCACAACTCAGAAAACTATATATCATATAAACCAATATAAATTCTATTATAATTCTCATATATTTAGTTCACATCTAAATATATCTCAGAAA
>NW_004193052.1:0-1624 GCF_000321355.1 Plasmodium cynomolgi strain B
CATTATATTTTTTGTATTTATATTTGTTTTTATCCTCATTAATGCATATGTAGTTTTATTTATGTTTTCAATGTATAAATATATTTTTTTTACATCGAAAAATTTCAGGTTGATAATAGGTTATTTATTAAATTGATGTTATTAATTCTTTTGTATTAAAAACATTACGCTGGATGGTATCCAAAATAATGTTCTTCTTCCCCCCGTGAGCATGGATTAAAAGATTATGATGCATAATCGTGTAATATATTGTCGCCTCTACTTATTTTACTTATATTATTAGTGTTCCATCCTATTATATTTCGTATCATGCTTCCTACGGGTGTAAACTTGTAAATAAAAAATTTATATAAAGCATATGTAACATATTTATATATTAATTATGGAGATGTAATGATAGATATTAACAAACGTATGCAGTATATTTGTATCAATGAATTTATATTTACTCTATATAAAGCGCCTGAAGTCATAGAAGTTGCAACTACTCCAAGAAGGATATTACCAACCTTTGTTACAGTGTGAAATTTTCCATTAAAAATAGTACCGACAGGCCCCATTCCAACTGATGCTTGTCTTGATACGGTTTCTCTATCTGAAAGTAATTTTTCTCTTTGTAGATCACTAGAAACATGAGCAACTTCTTCATTTATTTTATCACGGTGACAAGGAAGAGTACGTAGTACTATTTCTGGATCGTATTGTTCACATTGAGAGTAAAAATTTGGGCATTTATTTTCATCACTAGAATAACAAAGTTGCTTAAAATATTTGTATAGACGTTTTTTGCTTTCTACATATTTATAGAATTCTTCGCATTTTTGTGGATAATATGGAAGTAATTTATAAATTGAAGAATAATCAACACAATATTCATATAGTTCCCTTCTATTTCTCAAGTCATCATAAAGTACAAGCTCAGAAATAGGCCTACATGATTCATTCTCAGATTTTATCAGTATATCATCAAGAAAACGATTCCATATTTATTGAAGTTCTCTGGAAGCATCTTCAACATATCTTGAACCTTGAATTATCAAAATATTATATAATCTACCATATACCCAGTAATTCAAAAGTAAGCAAACATCATAAGCATCGTCTTGATTATATGTTACTTTATAAATAGTTTCTAAATAGTTTAAAACACGTGCACAAATTCTTTTAATAATGCTACCAAATTTTAAGTTCTCTAGGGAGCTGCAATATTTAAAGTAATTAGGTAAATTTTTAATTTATGCAAAAGTATCATAAAATCTTTCGGAATATAATTCATCTCTAAATGACAAGGTGGACCTCTAAATAAAAAAATTAGTTAAAATATATAAAAAAGATCGTTTATTTAAATAAATGGTATAATAAAAAGTCCTTTAATAAAATAATATTACTTCTAATTCTTCAAGAACATCTGATATCACCATCATAAAAAATAAATTAAATTATGATCCATTTATACGTATCCGTTATTTATAAATATAACATATATAAAATAAGAAAAGCATACTTCATATAAAAAATTATGATAAAGGATTACTTAATTTTATAACTATCTTGTTTGTATTCACATAAAAATAAAAGGAATAACGAAATTTATATAACTATAATTTAAAATATTAAATAAAAG
>NW_004193053.1:0-1625 GCF_000321355.1 Plasmodium cynomolgi strain B
AACATGGTATATATAATTTTAAACTTATCCTTTATTGACATTTAAGCAAAAATTGTAATTTTCTAAGAAAAAAAGATCCTTTAATATAGCTGTCCTAAGAGATAGTCTTGCGTAAAATATATCAATTTTATGTATAAATTGCACATTTTTAGAAAAAATCAAAATATAATGTATTTCTAATAATGTCGGGTATTACTAATGCAAATTGTGGAGAACTACAGGTAAGGTTCATGTACTATAAATATTTATTACCATTCCATTTACATAAAAGTTTCATGACACATAAATTTTTTGAATAACGTTCCTTGGTGTAATTATTTAACCAATAGTACATTTTTCATCATATTTAGATAGTAGCCTTTTCACGTGAAAAAGGATTAAATTCAAGATAATTTTATGATAAATTAGAAAATGAGGTTAATCCTACTGAGTACGATGAATATTGTGGTACAGCTTTAAAATTCCAAGTATAATAAACATATAAGACCTTTTTTTGAAACTATTTTGTATTATATAAAAAATAATAATGTATCAGAAAATGACGGAAACAAGTTCAGCATCTGTAAGCTTTTAAATTATTGGGCATATAGTACATTAAATAATCTTTATCATTCGAAGGAAATGTCGGAAGTAGATAATGCTTATTAAGTTCCAGAAAAAATATGGAATGAACGTTTTAATGATAGAAATAGTAGAGAATATTATAAGAAATGTAAACCTGATATACTTCTTTTTAGTTACAAAGAATGAAAGCAAAGAAAAGAATTGTATGGATACTACGTTGATATTGTTCCAATTATACAGACTGCTGAAGGAAATAAACAGGATTGCGACAATTATTATAATTACGTCAAAAACAAAGAAAGGCTATATGATCATTTTGAGGAACGTTGTCCTACAGATTATGCAATTAACTGTCCAAGTTTCTTTGAGGAATGAAAAGAGTACCATCCAAAAAACTTGTTACCTAAGTTTATATGTTACCACGATATGAAAAAAAAGAAGAAACGCAAACCGTAGTGCATGAAGAAGTGCAGGAAAAATCACGTACATTCATACAATTAATGTAGACAATCCTAATAATAGTACTCACACTGCTACGAAATCTGGTAATACACTATTAGGAGTAGTGGTGACTTCTATGACTTCTGGAGTTTTATATAAAGTAAAAAGAATTTCTCTTATACATATGTATTATGTAACATTTTTAATAACTAACATATTATATGCCTCTAATTAATTAATAAATCTGTTAAATATATTTTATATAACTTCTACATACAAGTTTACACCTTTAGGAACAATATTACGCAATGCATTTAGATGGAACAATAATAATATGAGTAATATAAATGGAGGATACAATAGAGTATATGGTTATCCATCAGAATCATTTAATCCATATTCAGGAGAGAAACATTATATTGGATACATCCTGATTAGTGTTTTTAATTCAAAACTGTAGAAAATATATATTAATATAAAAGACTATCATGCAGTACTAAATTTTTCTGTGTAATGGCAATTATTTAATTGATCACATAATTTAATAAATAAAATATTCTTGCATTAATGAGTATAAACACAAAATAATTACATAAAATATATATTGAAAAATACATAAA
>NW_004193692.1:0-1622 GCF_000321355.1 Plasmodium cynomolgi strain B
TTTTTTCAGTACAAATAAATTTATAACGTTGTTTTGTTATCATTTTTTATATTATGTTATATTATTAATTTTTTTTAAATCTCGGTACTTATAAATTATTTTATATAATTTCATATTATTATGGCCACTTTAATACAAAATATTGAAAAATTACTTTTGTTATTCAATTTTTATATTTTTTTTCGTAAATTAAATTTCATATTAATAAATAATTAACGTTTTAGATAAAATATAACATATTAATTTTATTAAATACAGAAACCTTTGAGGTAAAATAAAACAATAAATTTGATGAATATTATCAATAGAAAATTGTCATATAACTAAAATTTTAATTGGTTCGCATACATTTTTGAAATCATAAGAATATACAACATGAAAGGAAACAACCAAGGTTTCTAATTAGGTTCCAATTTTTTATTATTTTAGCAAACTCATGGAAATATTCTAGAGAAATATTCATTTAACAATTAAATTTAATGTTTTCTACATTTATATTTTCTATAATTTTAACTATTTCACAGGTCTATTTCATGATGAAAATTTTATTAATATTTAAATAATCCCATCGTGACCCATATTTAAATATTTACGCTAATCCTTGAATCTTAAACCCTGAACAATTTTTACTGCATTCGCATATATTCCAATTTTGAGGAAAAATAGGAATATGTATTAACAAGTAGAGAAAATTACCGTTAATTTTTATTTAATATAAAAGATATAAAAATATGATATTATAAAAAATGAACGCTTGACATATGCGTCCGTATTTATTTTTTGCCTTTTATTTGTCTTATACATTTTATCCTGATAGTTTTTATGAAAAAATTTTGCGTATTTTATAATGTTCTCCCAACACATATATATTCATTCTTATACAACCGTTCATTTATTTACTTAATTTACATATATATATATATATATAAATTGTTCAATTTTCTAAATTGCCATGTTTGATACGATTGTCAAAAATGTGAATAGAATAAAAAACCGTAGCACAAAAATATGCTTCATCTGAGACACAAATGGTTAACGAAAAAAATAAAATGAATTATATGAAGCAAAATTAAAAAAACGCGTCTTATTAAACAACAACAATATGCGTACCAGTACTAAAAAATACACATGCACCAGCAAAAAAAAATATGAAGAAAACAGTCGCAGCTAAAAAACGTGATGCTACTTGTTGCTACGGGAAGATCAAAAATTCTAAAATAACACTTTATTACGGTTGTTATTTTTTAAAAATGTGAAATAGTTTCCAGTATTCCCTAAAACGTCTTCCTAATTTTTTTTTAACGGTTAATCCTCAATTAGTTTTATACATTCGAGAATATTTCTTTCTTTTAATGTTATTTTATAAGCATATATATATATATATATACGTATATATATGCGTACTTACATGTATATTAGTTTTATTTTGTTCTGTCTATATTTACCATTATTTATGACAATTATCCTTCAACCCCCAAAACTAAAATGGCCAAATAGACACAATTGCCCTCATTGTATGGCATAATTTGCGATTTCCATAAATTAAATAAAAAAAAGATATTCTAATATAATAGTTTTTTTACATACCTAGCTTAGTTCTTGTTCGTGCTTAATTGGGGTAT
>NW_004193693.1:0-1621 GCF_000321355.1 Plasmodium cynomolgi strain B
TTATGAATAAGTAATATTTCTAATTTTACACAAAAAAAATAAAAGGAATCAAATGAATAATATAATAATAGACGAAATTGTAATAAGAACAATGATGCTATCTCCTTATGTGGATTGTAGGTATATGTCTACATTTTTATATTTAGTTTTACATTGCACATGTTCATTATATGCATTTCTAAAATGTTCTAGTGCGTCATAGTAATTCCGGTGAGTGCCATCATCATATTACTTTATGTACGTTTAATAAGAATTTGAATATTTCCGAGCACATTTACATTACTTATTTTACTTTTGGACTTACTTGATGCTTTATATGCATAAAAATCCAGATATAGTATAATTAGTTCATCAAGCTTTATATATGTTACATATTGAATGTCCTCTTTATGCTCATTACATATTAACAATCGAAAATTTTCTAATCATTTTTTTTGAATTTCGCAGTACAGAGATAAGATAATGCAAACAGAAAGTAAATTATTAATTAATTGATCATATAACAAGTACTGTAATTATTTATAATATTTTGGTATGTCAAGAGATTTAGAATTTAATTTTACATAGTTTAAATAGTTCTTAACTATTAAATACACCTTCCTAAAACTTTATTGAGGACCCTACTCTATATCAGAATTGAATTGAGAATAAATGCATTCTTCGTATATTACGTTAATATAATTTTCTTCTGTAGTATTGTTATAATATATGCCTTTATATTTAGTATATGAACTTACAAAAATTAATCCATGGAAATAAAAAATAGTAGGAAAATGAACCATAAAAGTATTTAGTATATCGAATACCTATTTTTATGCATTATTAAAAAATATAAAATACTTTAATAATTATTATAATAAATAAGGACGTACAATGGAATCTTCCGTCCTTGAAGACAAATTAATATTATATTGTAGAATTAAGAGAAATAATTAAATTTATTTCACATAAATGAATATTCAATATATGTGCGTGTAACACGATAATGTATATTTCTATACATTATTTTAATATACAATATAATTCCCTGCTAATTAATCTGTCTATTTTCTGTTTATTTATATTATTAAAAAATATAAAACTTACTTCCTACTAACATAAAAAAAAAATTTAACTTAAGATGACAATTAAATAAATATATTATAATAATGCTTTAATTATATAGTAAAATATGTTATAATACATTTTTTAGCAGTATTAATTTTTTTAAGTATGGACTTACTTATATATTCTATTATAAAAAACAAATAATTAATTTTAATATACCTATTTTTTAGTTACAAATATATTTGTCTACCATATTAATTTTTTAAAATGCTATATATAATAGTAAATTATTTTTAATATTTTATAAAAATCTTATGGTAAATAATGAATAATACACAATTCTATTAAAAAATTTTTCTTGCCCAAATTATTATGTTCAATTCATATTAATTATTACACTAATAAATTTGTATGTTATGAACTTAAGATTTCCTTTGAAATATGCTAGAAAAAAAAAATTTTAAATCAAAGAACCAGAAATATTAATAATAAGAAAATGTAATGATTTAATATACATATTTATTCCTTTAATGAAAATATTAACCTATTATAAAATTATTATAATTTTATAGAT
>NW_004193054.1:0-1622 GCF_000321355.1 Plasmodium cynomolgi strain B
TAAAAAAGAAAAAAAAGCGATGATACTCCAAGTGCAGCTATTGATGTTCCTATAATTATATTTGTAGGTATATCGAAATGGTCTTCTTTTTGTATTTCAATTTGTTCAGAATTTTCCAATGAATAATCATTTACTTCAGCAATTGCACATTTACTTAATGATGGTAACTCTTTTTTTACCCAATCCTTTAATTTTGGAATTTTTAAATTAATACTTTCATACCTTTTTTTGAAAGCACAAAGTGCTTTACAACAAGATGTTTCATTAAGACATTTTACATCAAGTTCCCTGTATTTATGAGGTTCATTGTCAGGGTATGGGTGAAATATTTCTGCGTTTGTATTATCATCGGTGATGTATTTTTAATATAACTCTCGTATAAATAAAATAATTCATACATATTTTTCATCTCATCTTTATCTATATTATCCCAGTTTTCATTTAATTCCCTCATGGTTTCATTTACTCTATCTGCAGTTATCATACGCTTAAGAAAGTGTTTTGCATCATCAATGCTGGCATACATCTTGTGTAATTCATGAATTAACCAATACTTCACGTATGCGAAATGAGCATTTTTTTCATTATAATTTGTTTGATCGATTGTTGACGTAATCAATTTATCAAATAAGCAATGAAATCTTGAACAAATATTAGAAAGTTTTTCATCCTCCTTATTATATTGGTCTAATCCAATTGATTCGCATTTATAGTTATATTCTTTAGACTTCTGATCATGCAAACAGATTTTTTCATATTCTAGATACTTATCAATGTGTTCATAGAAACTATACTAAAAATATAAAAAGCAATTAACATTAATAATATGTGCAAAATTATTTTCATTAAAATTTTTCTCTTTTATGCAATAAATGGTAACATTCTTATGAATATGTGTAAACTAATAAGTATAAAAGCGTGACAAACTACACCATCTTCCACGGTGTCATCAGCACATGATAAGATACCCATTCCGTTGCAAAGATATTACATTAAGAGTTATAATAAATATTTTAGTATGGAATTAATATGTATTGCAAAATATTAATTGGGATATAATAAATAAATAAGAAATTAAATTTAATCAGCGGAAATAATTTTTTTTAAATTGTATAATATTTATAAAAGGATCTTGAAGTTAGTAAAATTTTGGATAATTTTGCTATTTACGATAATTTACCCAATAGGAAAAAAAAAAATAGTTAAAGATGGGTGTTAGAAAAAAGTATTTACACTAAATAAAAAATTTATTTATTTAAATATTTATTTATGTATTATAATTAAATCACAGAACACATTTCTTTAGAAGCAAAAATGCGATATAAAAAAAATGTTTATAATGAAGGAAAGGAATTTATTTTATGTTAAATATTTTATGTAAACATGACGTTTATATAAAAAAAATTAACACTGACAACTTAGCGTAATACATATTGATCTGTTATAATATTTATGCTTTTATAATATGAGTTTAGGAAAAGTTTTAATATTTCTGTTCTGAAAAAGTAGTACCTTTTTTTTTTCTTAATTCTCAAAATTTGTTATAATTTTGTGCGTTAAGAAGAAACATATATATTTTTATTCCTGGAAAATACTTCTTTCGATAATCCTAATTTTTTTGT
>NW_004193694.1:0-1620 GCF_000321355.1 Plasmodium cynomolgi strain B
TGTGTATATATATTCTAAATGAAAAATGGATTGTATGTTTATTCATGTTATGTTATTAATATATTCTTTTAAATAATTTTTTAATAACATTAATAACAAATATTTCAATTACACTAATTGAAAAAATCATTTTTTATAAAATTTATATTAATATTATTATATATCTCCAATTATTATGCATTTAATTTATTTTTGTAAAATTAATTACATTCAAAAAATCAGAGTTAATTCTCAAATAAAAATATTCTTTTAATAGATTAACAAACCGTAATGTTGTGGATTCATCATGTGAAAAAATGATGAAAAATATTGTTAAACTTAAGCATAATATTCAAAGGTATTCTATTTCTAAAAAATAAATTTTAAATTAAAAGAATTAAAATATAACATATGTATTCTATACTTGAGTATATATAATATTTATGTAATATTTTATCTATAGTCGAACAATTATTCTGAATTATGTATGTCCTTTACCTTTTTCATGATTAATAATAATATATTATATGTCATTAATATATGTAGTAATATATAACATAATGTAATGTAAACTTAATAGAAAAATTAAATAGTTAAAGGAAAACATAAAAACAAATTAATGGTTTTTATGTAGAAATAATTTTTATTTATTGTAAAAGTTTATATTTATGTAATAAATAATAGATGAAAAGATATATATCAATTACAAAATAATATAAAAATTATTCGTTGTTGTATACTATAATTAAAATAAATCCATATAATTATATAGACTCACTAAATAATTTCTTTCATATATCATATTAAATAATATATTCCTTAATAATATATAATTTATTTATTTAATGCATTAATTAAATAGTGTTGTCTTAAAATATACGTTAAAGTAGTTAACGAATATTTATTAATTAATATATAGATTTATTTTAAATTTATTTTTCTTAAAAAATCAGCTATGTGATTTTATGTTAATTACTTTTTATATATAAATATATTAAGATTTACTTATTTTACTAATTGTTATATTATTCATTACTTTTTTGCAATGACAGATTTGAAGTTGATGAAGGATGTATGCTTATTATTAATATGCAAAATATTTACATATAGTATATTATATGTTATTATATTATTAATTTTTTTGTCAGGAATTTTGTTTTCTTTAAAATAATTATATAAGTATATACATATTTTTAATTTTTTTTTTTAAGTTTTCCTTTTTAGTTGATATTTTGAAAAAATATAATTTAGATTATGATGTGAGTGATACAGATTACCAGCGTATTTTATCATTTTGCAAGGATGTTGGTACACGTATCGTTGACTCATCAAACGTACCAAAAAATATTTGTATAAAATTTTTAAGAAATTTGGAGTCATTTCATAGTGATAAGGGAGAAGATCCTACAAAATATTGTAACAATATATACTATTGGTTATATTATAAAATAAAGGAACATAATATTTCTGATCATACTCTTAGGAACATTATTGCTGCATCATATCAGCTAATAGGGGAAAAAAGAAATATCTTTGACTGTTATAATTCTGATCTCTATGAAGTCTTGGATGAAAGAGACAGATTAGTAATGTTATATATATTTAATACTAATTTTGATGTTATAGAAGGAATATTAAGCA
>NW_004193695.1:0-1619 GCF_000321355.1 Plasmodium cynomolgi strain B
CCTTTAATTAAAAATATTGGAATATATTTCTAATAAAAAAAATTGTGCTTGTTACTCGTCAAATATATTACTTTATTGTTAGACCTTCTCCTAATAAAATGGTATCATTAAGTAATTATTATCAAAAATAAATTTAAAATTCATAGTTTTTTATAAAATATTTACGTTTATTTTTTAATATGGACGTATATTTCTTACAAGGATGTGGTATAACATAAAAATATTTAGGTGGATGTATATATTATTTCTTAGTTATTTATATTGTCCTTTTTTGACTGTGATATTTAATTGAATACTACTATATAATAACGTATTTTTTTTATTAGGATATATTTTCTAAATCATTAGAGAATAATTATGAACATGGTAATATATTGAACAGAAATCTTCGCAGATTGTTAGCAAAACATGAGCTACATAGGGATTTAAGTCATGCGGGAGCAGGTGCACAATTATCACACGATAGTATAGTTAAGAATAAAAAAAATAAAGAAAAAAATAATATCAATCTCTTCTCAATTAAATAAAAAAGTATCAAATAATTTTGACGCATACATGAATAATTATAAAAGTAGATATGAGAAAAAGAAGGGATTATCCAAATTAGATTGCTATTGCGAAAAAAAATATTCAACAATATAGATAAGATGCATAAACTTGCTGAAAATGGAAATTATGATGAAAAAACGTTTAAAAATATAATACTTAAAAAATATGGATATAAAATTATTTTCTCTGCTTTATTTTCATTGCTTGGATTAATACTTCCTATATTATCTTTGGTTGACGTGAAATTTGAATTTCTAAAAGAACAAATTGTGTTGAACACTGTTATACCTTATATAATTTGCTCATTTTTCATAATATATTGCACTATATTTATATTAACTACTGTTTACATTTTCATTAAAGTAGTAAAATATGAAAAATTAAATGTGGAAAAGGTAAAATGAATAGAAAAGAATATATTTGTTTCTTCAAAGAAATTTTTAATATAAACTAGTCTAGATAATATTTTTTGTGACAGTATTTAATATAAATATTTTTCGATGTAATAAATTTAAAAAGTTCGAACAAATGTAAAAAATTGCTCTGATATAAAACGTTAAAAATTATAGTAGTTTATTTACATTAGAATGTTTCACAATTTCTCTGCATTTTATATTATTATATTCTCTTGAATCGGTAGCGTAACTAATATTTACAGTACATGTATGATTGTGTTATTTGTTATCATATAAATTGAGAATGTATTATTGTAAAAATAAGTATAGCTTGTGTATAATAAAGATATTTGTAAAGAATTATATATCCATATTGTACGTCTTATCTGTTTTAATTATTTGTAAAATTATTTATAATTTCATAATTGTAAATTTGCATGAACACACTTATTAGTTTGTACTTTATATTGTATTTATGTTCTTCTTGTTTGTATTGTAACATTTATTTTATAAAAGAATATGAAATGTGTGTTTAAAAATTTTTTTATATGTATAATAAAAAATGTGAAATTTCGTACTATTTATAATTATATATATATAATTAGCATGTATAGAAAATAAATTGTTATTTACTCATCTACCTTATGTGAAAAATATAGAACATATTTAAAGCAA
>NW_004193055.1:0-1619 GCF_000321355.1 Plasmodium cynomolgi strain B
TTAAAATTTGATTTGAGCTATTTTTTTTTGTGTTATAATTCTAATGTAATATATATGTAGTATATTATTATGAGATTAGATTAGTGTCCCATAGACAGCATTTATTATATTTTACTAATTTCTATATCCAGAAATATATTCTTCTTAGGAATTATTTTTTGTTATAACATTTATTATAATTATATATTCATTTTTATACTAATAAAATATATATACCTCCTTTAAATCATTTTTTATGATTCACAATTGATATTATATAAAGTATATTATGTGTACAATTTTACTATAATATGAATATTTTAAATTAATGCAGTTCATTATGTGGTTATCAATAAATCTGTAACTGAAATTATTTCTTTTATTCTACTATTTTTGCTTCTGTTTTTGTTATTATTATATAATAATATTTTAATAATATTATAACTTTATTAATGTTTATTGTAATTTTAAATACTTTTTTTTACTGTTCTATTTTTATTTACTTCCACAATATGTCTTCATTATGTATGATAGGCCATATGATGGATTACTGTTCCCATTATTTTGATGAGATATATTAGTTTTGCTTTTCAAATTTGGTATTTCTTGATTTAATCTTTCCTTTTTCTTTTTTCTCTTCCTATTTTGAGCATTTATGCATGAACACCATGTAGTAAACTAATAGCAAGGAAAAAGTTATATATTAACTATGCAGTAATTGTAATATAATAATTTTTATTTGCAAGTGTATAATTAAAATTTTATCATAATAATTATATTTTCAATAAGTAAAATTTCTAACTTTATACAAAAAAAAAATAAACGGAAACAAATGAATAATATAATAATAGACGGAATTATAATAGGAATAATGATGCTATCTCCTTTTGTGGATGGTATGTACATGTCTACATTTTTATATTTAGTTCCATTTTACATATGTTCATTATATGAATTTCTAATATCCTCTAATGCGTCATAGTAATCCCGGTGGATGTCAACTTCATATTTCTTTATGTGTGTTTAATGAGAATTTGAACATTTCCGAGCATATTTACATTACTTATTTTTTCTTTTTGGTTCACTTAATTCTTTCTATGCATCCAAATCCTTGTATTGTGTAATTAGTTCATCCAGCTCTACATATGTTTCATATTTAGCGTCGTCTTTATGCTCGTTACATATTACCAAACCCAAATATTCCTCATCATACAATTTTTGAAGTTCACTGTACAGTGATAAGGTAGTACAACCAGAAAGTAAATTATTAATCACTTGATCATATAACAAGTAGTTTAATCGTTTACAACATTTTGGTATATCTACGGATTTAGAACATACTTTCCATAATTTAAATAGTTCTTAACTTTTGAAGACATCTTCCTAAAACCTTATTGCAGAACCTACTCTATATCAGAATCGACTTGAAAACAAATGTAGTCTTCGCATATTTTATTGATAGAATTTTCATCTGTAGCATTATTATAATATATGTCTTTATATTTAAAATGTAAACTTAGAAAAATATACTATGGAATGAAAAGATAGTAGAAAAAAAAACCATAAAAATATTTTGCATATTGAACACCTATTGTTATGCATTATTAAAAATATAAAATAAATAAATGTCACAAATTACA
>NW_004193056.1:0-1622 GCF_000321355.1 Plasmodium cynomolgi strain B
TAATCATTGTATAAATTAATTATTTTAAAATTTACTATAGTATGTTACTATTGCTATTTGTAGTTATAGATTTTGAAATGTCATATTCTTATTCTGCTTTGTGGGTATTTAAATTGCACGCTGTTTTTATGAATAGAACCATAATATATTAATCGAATAAAATTATTAAATAAGAGTGCCTACAAGTATAGAATTATATTCTATTAATTGTAAAAGCGATTTGGAAAAAATATGTATCGAATATCAGGTATATGGATTTTTACATATTTTAACAATTTTAGTTAGAAAATATTTATAAATTAACCATATTAAAATATGTCAAAACCAAGTGATCAGATACCAGAACACATTTGGGTATATATAACACTAGATTATTGTTTACATTTCACTATTTATGATAATTTTTTGTGTTGAAACAATGTATAGACATTTGTTACTAGAACCATAATTCAAACAATTACATAATACCTTTATTATGATTATTTTTAGGAGGATGCATGGAAGGATTTACAACTTAATAAGATCTATGAAGATTTTTTTTCAAAAAGTGAAAAATATGAACCTCATAATGATTGTAATTTATTCAATGCTGGATATAAAAATCACGAAGGCGCCAAAGACATTTGTAATAAGTTCGTGCATTTTTTGAAAAAAATATATGAAAACACTGATGAAAAAAAGAGTAAAGATTATTGCAATTATTTACCATATTGGTTATATGATGAAATAAAGGGAAAATATAAATCCAATGATAATATTCGTAGTATACCTTTCGTTAATGATCTTATTAATGTACAATCCAAGGTTAACGTGAATATTATTCCTAAAAAAAGATGTTTTTTAGAATATGAAAATGGTGTTAATTTGGGGGAAATTCAAAAAAGGAAAATATTTTATGCATATTTCAGAGAATATGAAAACGTTAAGAGTATTATTAATAAAAATAAAAAAGACGAATGCAGTAAGTATAATAAATATATTAATAGCATTAATTTATTGTATAAAGTGTATAAAGAGAAGTATTGTAAAGGAATTTGGCTTTGGGTAGGCCCCCCGAAGTACATCGATTGTGATTCTAAATATGACCCCAATAATCTCATATCTATATTAAAAGATTGTGAAAATAAAGAAGCTAAAAGGGGTGGAAATTCAGGATTTTTCTCACTTATTTCAGGGTTGCTCAGTCCATCGCCTAAATCATCTAAAACTAATAGTGTTACATCAGTTAAAGGGCCCACCAGAGCTGTTACTCCAGAAACTAAAACACTCGCATCTGAAAAAGGCGTAACTGATAAAGGAACCCCCAATGGTAAGCATTTACCGGCTGCACCTTCATCAAAGGATAATGGAGTAACAGAAACTTCAAAAGGTTTAGTAGTTTCAAGGGATTCATCAGGTTCAGCAAGTAGAGGAGATGCAGCAGGAATGCATAATGAGGTGCTACATCAAGCGCCAGTCTCTTTGCAGCCTGTAGGAAGTTCGACTCACCCAAAAGAAGATATGAAGAGCGGTGTTGCTCATGGAGTATTGCCTTCTACTTTAAAAAATAGAGGCGATACAGGACATGGGATCATGGATGGTTTTTCTTTTACTTTAGAAAGTGTATCTGATAAGTTGAGCTC
>NW_004193696.1:0-1617 GCF_000321355.1 Plasmodium cynomolgi strain B
AATCCTCATAGTATTTAAGTTCAGTAATATATGTTAAATTTTGTAACTAATAAATACATTTGTGCTCTTCATTTTTTGTTTTTTATTATAAATATATAGTAATCTAATATTATATTCTGTTCTAAATTAAATATTCATGTATGTATAGATTTATTCTGAACCATAATCTTAATTCTAATAAACAACTCATATAAATATGTTTTACAAGAATATATTGTTCAACATTTTTATTAATGACATTTGCAAAGAATGACAATATTTTATTTAATAAAAATCTTACGTTTTACCTATGGTATATTAATAACGTTAATCAGAGAAAAATTAGAAAACAGATTAACACTTCTAAGAAAAAATACTGTTAATAAAATATATTATTATATATAAATACAAATTTTAGAAATACTTATTAAAGCAGTACAATATATAAAATGATACTATTATAATAAAATTAATAATAAATAATATGAATGTATATTATTATTCAGCGTTACTCATAATGAGTTGCATATTCTTATATATGTATGACCAGTAGAATAACATGGGATAAAAATATTCCTTATATAGCAATGACAATATATTTAAAAGTGGTAAAAATTTATTTTCTTTTTTTTTATGAATAAATGTATCTAATTTTCAAAAAAGGTAGAATTTTTCAATTACATAAAAAATTAAATATTCTTAACACCAGGTATACATAAGAATATTAAATAACTTATATTATTAGGTATATAATATATATTTTTCTATGTTAGTTTTTATAAAAAATTAGTGCATATATATATATTATTTTAACATTTATTATGTTAAAATAATTTTTTTTCATATTAAAATAATAATCAAAATAAAATTAAGGGTAGGAAATGCTTGGTTCAGGCGCCTTTTAGTATATAATATCATAAATATATATATAAAAAAAAGTACGTTGTTATTTGTAAATGTGTAGATTTAGGGTTCAGGGTTTATATTTAATGCATTTCTATGATATGTTAATTACATATAGGGATATATGTAGTTTACAATGTTTTGGTTTTTTCCACACATTACACAAGTCTTTAATGTTACACAATAAGTGCTTTAATAAAGCGTTTTAATATGAAAAGTACGATCAATCATTTTCTTATGCAAAGACGTAAAAAGATTTTTTACACACCCTGCACCGAATAAAAAGTTTAATGCTGACTTAAGAATATTTTGTGAATTATTTTGTCTTTTTTAAAGAATAGTGCATTATGATATCATAATTTTCCTAGTACAATCCTAAAAAATAAAGTGAACGCTGTTTTATCTATTAAAAATGACGATGTATAATTGTTATAATGTGTTATACGCATATTATACATTACGATTGTACACATTCCGTAAGTTATATCAGAGCTCCTATTATTAATAGTCATGGGAACTTGATAATTGTATTAGTCAATGTAACAAGCAGTATATTTATATAGGGACATAAAAAGAATCAAAAGAATGGCATTAAGGTTAGCCTAGAAAAATAAATATATATACATTCTTTATGGAATATTTGAATTATATAGTGCTATTACCTATTAATAAAAAACAATTATATATAAAACTATAAAATAATGAAAACATTTTTAGCTTTTTATTCTTCTCTCA
>NW_004193697.1:0-1618 GCF_000321355.1 Plasmodium cynomolgi strain B
TGAAACAGAAATCACATCAATTTACAGAATTTTTGTAAATTATCCTGGATGCAAGAAAATAAAAACAAATTAATATAAAGATAAAATTTAACATCTATGTTGCTTGCCTTAAAAAAATGCTTTTGATTTTTTAATCTGTATTTTAAACATATTTTATAGGTTGTCACTTTTACATCTTTACATATTTATATACATGTATTAGCATTAAAAAATTATTATTATGATAAAAACTTTTTGTAACCAAATAAATGAATATTTTGGATCTTCTGTAAAAAAATTCCCATCAAGTCAATGAAGTAAAAATTTTAGGCTTATATTGATTACATTAAACTTAAAATCCAGTACAATGCTAAATAATAAAATAAAACATTTTTATTTGTTAACTTTTTAATTATTGTCTAGCTATATTTTTTAAACATTTATTAACGTGAATATCGTAATAATTTTTTCTACATATAAAGAATCCTAACGATAATTTTGAATTCATTTCTAACTAGTTCGAAGGAGATTTACTAGACGATTTTTAATATATTTCATTTTTCCACAATCACATAATTATTAGTATAAGAATTTGCGGTTATCTATAACGAACGTCTGTACTTAATTCTCTTTTCGCAATTCTTTTTAAAATTAGCTAAGCATAAAAAAAATCGCTTCCATTTCTTAAATGTGCTTTAAAAAAATGTGGCAATGTTTGTCTAAAATCAGGGATCAGCGAGTCCATATTCATGTAATTCCAATTTTTTCATACTGTAAATATGAAAATAAATGTTTAAATTATAGATAATACCAGAGGAATATTTATGTAGTCAAATACTACATTCAGGTAGCGGTTCACAGACATATTGCAATCTAGATGGTGAACCATATATAAATAGTATTCATAATTTGCTATGATGTTATTATACGTTAACGGAGTATAAATATGAATCTAATTTAGAAAGGGTCCCGTGTAAGAAATATGAATGGATAAGATGTTTAATGTTCATGTTTCGGCTTTATAGGTATAAATGCTAACAATATTATTTTCACTTTTTGTATGCATCATTAACACGACTATTGCAATTAGATTAGCATCTCAATTTCTGTTTTGTATTATAAAAACGGGAGGATGAATAACGGTTTGGGATATATTTAGGGATTAGCAGAAGAATTATTCTTTAAGACTAAAAAGTGAAAAATTTTCACAATTCAGTTTTGCTTAAATATATGCTTAAAATGTGAAAGAATTTCTTGCGAATTAAAATATATTTTTTGATATTAATTCTATATTAGAATGGAAAAATTATTTATAGGGACGCGCAATATTTTTCATAATACTGTTTATATCTTATTCATAAGCGTTTTTTCATGTGAATACAGACAGGGAAACTGTCGAAACTTCTGAAAATAGAAAAATGTTTTATTTGTTTTATCCTTCATTCTGGTTCCGTTTAAGGATAATAGACCACTCAGATGAAAATACAGTTGGGGATAAATGATTTTTTCATTTATCGTATTTAATAGTAGTTATAATACATTTTTATATTTCGTGTAATATAATATTATTTATTTATTTTTTTTTTTTTCTTAACACTTGTTTCATCTTGATTAGGTAATATGTGAAAGATAAAAATTG
>NW_004193698.1:0-1617 GCF_000321355.1 Plasmodium cynomolgi strain B
TATGAAATAAAATACCACTTTTCCGATACATTTTTTACGAGCAAATTATGACGTGACGTTAGAATAATATAGAATAAAATAAAAATATATATATATGTGTATGGAAGCGTTGCAAGAAATAATTATGATTAACAGGGATCTAAAAATTAATTATTTAAGGCTATAGTATACAAACAATGTACTGTTGATGAAGCGAAATTTTGGTGACAATTCAATTTTAAATTTTATAAAACACAACGCGTTCGTGCAACATGAGTAAACATGTATTTACTAAAAAATTGATCCATTTTGGTGATATATTATGCATTAAATTGATACTCTAAAAATAATATTTAGACGAAACAAAAATCATATCGATTTAGAGAATTTTTTGTAAATTATCCAGGATGCATAGAAAAATGAAAAATCAAATTAATATAAAAATAAAATTTAACATCTATGTTGGTTGCCTTAAAAAAACTCCTTTTGATTTTTTAATCTCTATTTTAAGTGTATTTTATAGGTTTCCATTTTTACATCCTTACATGTTAATATACATGTATACGCATTAAAAAAATATATGAAGATAAAAACTTCTTTGTAACAAAATAAATGAACATTTTGGATCTTCAGTAAAAAATTTCCCAACAAGTTACTGAAGTATAAAATTTTTGGCTTAAATTGATTGCATTAAAGTTAACACTTCAGTAAAATGCTACAACAAGATAAAAGAAAAATTTTACTTGGTAACTTTTTTTAATTATTGTCTTACTATATTTTTTAAACCTTTATTAACGTAAATATTGTAATAAATTTTTTCTACATATCAAAATTCCTATCGATTAATTTAAATTCACTTCTATCAAATTCGAAGGAGATTTACTGGACGCTTATTAATATATTTTATTTTCCCACCATCACATACTTATTAGTATACGAAATTGCGATTATCTATAACGAGCGTCTGTACATAATTTTGTCTTCGCAGTTTTTTATTCAAATTTGCTAAGCAAAAAAAAATTGCTTCCATTTCTTAAATGTGCTTTAAAAAAATGTGTGACAATGTTTGTCTAAAAGCAAGGCTCAGCGAGTTCATATTCATGTAATAGGAATTTGTTCATACTGTAAATATGAAAATAAATGTTTAAATTATAGATAATGCCAGAGGAATATTTATGTCGTCAAATACTACATTCAGGTAGAGCTGCATAGACAAATTGCAATCTAGCAGGTGAACCGTATATAAATAGTATACATAATTTGCTATGATAGTATTATACGTTAAAGGGTGTATATATATGCATCTAATTTAGAAAAAGGGTACCGTGTAAGAAATATGAATGGATAAGTTTGTTGACGTTCATGTTTCGGCTTTATAAGTATAAATGCTAATAATATAAGTTTAACATTTATGTATTCATCACTAGCACAGCTATTGCAATTAGATTAGCATCTCAATTTCTGGTTTGTATTATCCAAACGGAAGGATGAATAACGGTTTAGGATATATTTATGGATTAACCGAAGAATTATGCTTTAAGACTAAAAAGTGAAAATTTTTCACAATTTAGTTTTACATAAATATATTCTTAAAATATGAAAGTATTACATGTGAATTAAAATTGATTTTTAGCTTAT
>NW_004193699.1:0-1620 GCF_000321355.1 Plasmodium cynomolgi strain B
ACCATTATGTATATTTAAGGTAATATCTAATAATATTCTACAATTTTTTTTTTTTTTAAATTTTATATTCATTATATATTCTTCTTAATAAATATAAAAAATTATAATAATAACAAATACAACATTTTATTAAATATATTATGTTATTGTAAATAAAACACATAGAAAATATATATATATAATTTTTGGAAACATATAATTATCTCGGTTCAATGATTAAGGCTACATTTCTGAACAGGCATTATATGTAATATATTTTTTTCAATATGCACATTTAGGTTTCAGGGTTTAGGTATGATGGTTTAGGGTTTAGTATTCAGGGTTTAAGTTTAGGGTTGAGGTTTAGGTTTATATGTTTCAGGTTTATAATTTCGTTTAGTATTCAATGGTTTGGTTTCTTTTTTGTTCATCACGTCTCGCGTTCGCTAATGCAGATTGGGTTATAATTTTTTATAAGTTGGCCGGAAAGAAAAAAATAACTAGCAGAATCATATTTCAAAATGTGTGTAAATGTACATATGTATTTATCTTCAGATGAATGATAAAATACTTATATATTTTTAAAAAGCATAATAATTACGAAATTTTAACGACAAAAAATATATTCGTAATGGTCTGAAAAAAAAGGAAATTAAAAAAGGCGGTTTCCCTTTTTTCAAGACAATTTTCAAATTACTAGTGAGGTGGTAAGCGCGCAGCAAAATATCAGTATATATATGTATTTACGCACGAGCGTGTCTGGTTACGTATTAAACGCTTATGGGCTTTTTTTCCGGCAGGATTAGCAACTTCCAGGCCAGACGAGTTCTCGTTTCACTCGAGGGGAGATCTTGTGAAGTTTGTTGCAGTGAGCAAATCAGTATCTCCACCAAGCAGGTATTATATACATTTGTAATAATAGGTATTCACTGCGGAGGGTGTTTTATTGATTTTTCATAAATTAAATCTCATTTTAAATAAATAATCTATGTTTTAGATTAAATAGAATATACTAATTTTATAAAATACAGAAAGCTTTTGAAGTGAAATAATAAATTTGTTGAGTATTTATAAAAATAAATTATCATATAAATAAAATTCTTACTACTTCGAATAAAATTTTAAAATCATAAGCATATAAAACATGAAAGGAAACACCAAAGGCATCTATTTCATTAAACTCCTTACATTTCCTATTTTAGCAACTTCATGTACATATTCCCGAGAAGTATTAAGTTAAAAGTTAAATTTAATATTTTCTACAATTTGAACTCATTATCAAGCTTATTTCATAATAACGGTTTCCTTAATATTTAAATAATGATATGGTATCCCTTATTTAAAAATAGCCATAAGCTTATACATAAAACTAAATCTATACCTAAACCCTGAAACCTAAAACCTTAACCCTAAATTTAAACATATAATATTATAAATTTATTTATGTAACAGAAATTTATTACATAATTCTAAAAATATATATTAACAACCTTCATGTTTGTATTATAGGAATGTATATATCTTCATTTTAATTGTCTAATCTTTATGTTACATAGATTTTTTTATATATATTCTTGCACAATAAATTAATAATAATTATTAAATATACATAGAATATATATACTATAAAAAGTAAATTAT
>NW_004193057.1:0-1616 GCF_000321355.1 Plasmodium cynomolgi strain B
GAAAAAATAACACACACATTTCCTTCTATAATTTTCATTAATAAGCTTTTTTTAGAAAAATTTACCAAAAACCTTTTTCTTCTATATTCAGATTAAAAATATAATACGCTTTATTTAATTCAAAAATGTAAAACAAAAATGACGGCATTTCCTGTGAATATTTTGTATATATGCATATAAGACTTTCTTCTATACATTACTAATTACATAAGAATTTTGACTTGAAACAAAAGAAAAATTATATTATGAGAACAATACCATTGATACTAATCTGTTAGGCTTTTCATGATTCTTATCATGAGGAAGCTGCACAATATGTAGCACTGCATAATATTCATGAAGAACATTTTTTTCCAGAACTTGGTGAATCTTCTGATTTTGATCAACTTTGTAATGGAATCGATAATAATCTAACTATCAAATGTAGAGAAGTCAAAGAACTTTGCATTAAACTAGTACGTCATTTAGATAAGTTAATTCAAGCGACTGATTCCTATGGTAATAATTACTGTAATTACATACGTTATTGTTTATTTGAAGAAATAAATGAAATTCATACTGACAAATGTGCAAAGATTGCTGATGCACATATGATGATTTCTGTTCCTATTATTTTGATGATATATATTAGTTTTGCTTTTCAAATTTTGTATTTCTTGATTTATTCTTTCCTTCATTTTTCGTCTCTCCCTTTTTTTGAGCATTAATGCATGAACAGAGTGTAGTAAACTAATAGTAAGAGAAAAAATTATATACTAATAATACAGTAATTGTAATATAATAATTTTTTTTTTGCAGGAGTATAATTAAAATTTTATCATAATGATTATATTTTCAATAAGTAAAATTTCTAACTTTACACAAAAAAAATAAAAGGAAACAAATGAATAATATAATAATAGACGGATTTGTAATAAGAGTAATGATGCTATCTCCTTTTGTGGATGGTAAGTATATGTCTACATTTTTATATTTAATTCCATTTTGCATATGTTCATTATATGTATTTCTAAAATCTTCTAATACGTCATAGTAATCCCGGTGAGTGCCATTTTCATATTTGTTTATGTACGTTTAATAAGAATTTTGACATTTCCGAGCATATTTACATTCCTTATTATATTTTTTTTTGGTTCACTTGATGGTTTATATATATAAAAGTCCTTGTATTGTGTAAATAGTTCATCAAGCTTTATATATATGCTACATATTCAGCGTCCTCTTTATGCTCGTTACATATTACCAAATCGAAACATTTCTCAACATACAATTTTTGAAGTTCACTGTACAGTGATAAGGTACTGTAACCATAAAGTAAGTTAGAAATTACTTAATCATATAACAAGTAGTTTAATTATTTACAACATTTGGGTATATCAAGAGATTTATAATTTATTTTTACATCATTTAAATAGTTCTTATATTTTGAACACACATACCTAAAACCTTATTATCGATCCTACTATATATCAGAATCGAAATGAAAACAAATGTAGTGTTCGCATATTTCATTAATACAATTTTAATCTGAAGTATTTTTATAATACATGCCTTATATTTAGAATATGAATTTACAAAATTATACTATCGAAAAAAAAAATAGTAGAAAAAAAAAA
>NW_004193700.1:0-1617 GCF_000321355.1 Plasmodium cynomolgi strain B
TAATTCAAAATATTATGTTTCATATTATTTCCCTTTTTTTATCGTACCCGTTTGTGAATATTAGATAATGTATTTATAATTTCTCTATATAAACAACTTATTAATATGTCGGTTAAAAAGAAAAATAAGAAAATAACACCAAAGAGAAACCTTTTATAAATAATGAAATTATATTCAAGAAATTATTTTATACTATAATTTATTTTTCTTAATTATATATTGAAATTGGTTAAAACGATATTATACGTTGAAATCCATGCTGTACAAATAAACATATAAATTACATTCCGAGTATAATATATAATAAGAAAAAAAAAAAAAACGTTAAAATTTAAAAATCATACTTTAAATTCCATTTAGTGTTTAAAAATATTATCATAATTTTACTTTCATAAAAATAACTACAATTATATCGTTATTTTCGTGTCATAAAAATCTTTCACTAAGTAATATATAATTGTACCATCTTTTAATTATCAAATGCTATAACACATAATAATTTGGCTATAATGAAATTTAAATTAGTATAATTTAAATTGAATATATATTTAATACACAATTTCTTAAAATAACATGATAAACTTCATATGCCTTATATTATATTTTTTGCTATGTTTTATATATTAATGTATTAACAAGCCTAAAATTGCTTTATTATTTAAAATGTGTTTTATTCTTTTCCTTGAATAAATATATATATAATTCCTTTTAATTTTCATATAAATACATATACCTAATAACATTTATAACTCTAGTATTCCTTGATTTTTTTAAAATTAAATCTATTTTCATTAGTAAATATGATTAACGCAATGAATTAAATCATTATGTATTTACATGCATATTGTATTAAATGTTTTAAAGTTCAATTTTGATAAAGTTTATAAATATTCCTATTATTTATAATGTTTTATTTATATTTATTTATTTCAATATTATAAAAAATGGAAAAAATATATTGCTAAAATTTAAAGCTCACAGTTCTGTACACTTTTTCTACCATACTCCTTTTTTAAAGGAAAAATATAGCATTATTGAGAAAAAATGAACTTTAACAATTTTACATTAATATAAAATCTTCTCTTCCCTATTCATTATAATATACTGAAACATTATTATACAAGGAAATAACATTAAATTACATAGTAAAAATATGTAAACAGATAGTTCCTTAGAAGTTATTTATTATATGTGAATATATAACATATTCATTAGGTCTACTTCTAAATGTTGTTAATAAATATTTATTATATATGAGCAAGCATACAAGTAGCCAACTGGAATATACTATTAGAAGAATAATTTTTTTTTTATTATTACAGTATGTTTAATGTCTATGTTTTTTGGTCATTATCATTAGTATATTACTGTTATATTTCATTTATATAATATATGCGGTATTTTACGTACACTTTTTCGTGGTACATTAAGTAATATATATATATTTATATCATATATATTAAAAACTCCAAATATAATTGACCTAACAAATATATTATTAGATATCACATAAATAATTTCATTATATAATGAGCTTTCATTATAATATAGTATTCCTTGTATGCATTAACATCCATAAAATATGTTTATCCTAAGAATAGGAAAATTGATATAATT
>NW_004193701.1:0-1615 GCF_000321355.1 Plasmodium cynomolgi strain B
GTCACCATCGGAAAACAAGTGGTAAAATACAAATATCAACAGAAGGAAGAAGCAATATATTTTTATGGACGCGCTGTGATCTGACAAGTATCTCTTCATTTTCTCCACGTCGTTCACTTTTCGCATGAAGTCGTTTACGCCCTTCATTTTGACCTTTGGGGGGGGGGGGACTAAGTTCGGTTACGCCTCTTTGGTTACGCCTCTTTTTGGGGTTACGCCTCTCTTTGGGGTAACACCTCTGGGGACACGCCTCTTTTTGGGGTTACGCCTCTCTTTGGTTACGCCTCTCTTTGGTTACGCCTCTCTTCGGGGTAACACCTCTGCCTTCTTTCGCGCCTCCGTCGCGATTACGCTTGTCACTGGTTAATTAACAATCAGCTAACTACCTATGCACACACATTCGCCTGTGCACTGCATATGGGTGTGTCGAGCTGATTTTCCTTCCTTCCTCCGTGCGTGCGTGTGTGCGTTGGCGGGTGGAGAGTGAGCAATCGACTTCTTTTCCTCGTGTGTATGGATCGTTTTAAAAGCCTTCCTGAGCAGCTGTTCACTTGGGTGCGGTGCGAAGGGGGGGGGTTTACATGCGCAAAAATATCAGCGTGTAACACATGGCACACGTTTTGTCAGATTTATCACGTTTGTCACACTTGTCACGCTTGTCACGCTTGTCACGCTTGTCACGCTTGTCGCGCTTGCCACGTTTGTCGCACTGGAGGCGTTCCCAATGAGCGCTCTTCCGTTTGTGTGTTCTGCGATTCCCCCCTGATGATGCTGAGAGTTCGTCCGGTGGCTCTTTCACTCCTTGCGTTTTTTTTGCTTTTACGTGCACCTCCAAAGGTGTGATTGAAGCTATGATTATAATACCCCTCCTTCCTTCTTATCTTGGCAGCAAAAAAAAAAAAAAAATAACGTGAGCAGACTATTCGGGCTGACGCAAGTGGGGGCTATGCGCTTCGTTCCTTCGTTTCATTAGGGTAATGATCGATCTTGCGGTTGCTTCGCCAAACGGTTTGTATACACGCGTAGGAAAGGATGTGTGGGTAATGCGTGAGGGTATGCACATGGGTAATGCTTGAAGGTATGCACATGGCTAATGCGTGAGGGTATGCACATGGGTTATGCGTGAGGTATGCACATGGGTTATACGTGTTGGCATTCTTGTGGGCATACAAATAGATATGAGTGTTGGCACGCGTGTGTGAGAATGCATCAGTACATGGGCCCCCTCTCTTGACGCACGTACAACGAGTGAACTTCGCGCTCTGCTTAGTGTATGCACGTGAGTTCGCCAGCTTCGCTTCGTTCCTGCCTTCCGATCTGTAACTCTCGTGCGGATGCGCTTGCGCTTTGCGCGTGCTTCCTGCTCAGCCTAACCTGCAGCTTGTGACATGCGAAATTGTGATTATTCGCGTGGTTCGTGTACTCACTGCTTGGCTACTTCGCATACTTCTCTCACTTCGTTCACTTCGCTTCATATCGCGAGGTATCACTTTTGATTCACTTTCAATTCGAAGTATTCCGCGTTATTTCGCTTGCATATCATCATAAAACGCTTTGTTAGTTTTTTTTTTTTTTTTTNTTTTTTTTTCCTTTTCGTCATTCGTTTGTGTCTTTT
>NW_004193058.1:0-1622 GCF_000321355.1 Plasmodium cynomolgi strain B
TGCATGATGTAACTATAGTAATCATTATATAATATATTACATATAGAATGTAAAATAATTATGAGTTATACATATACATATATATATATAATACAGGAGGACGCGTCTTTTTTTAAAAATGAATTTCCACTATAATGTCAATGAACAATTGATAATTTAAATAAACAGCTAATATATGAGTCAAACGTGTGTATTAGGAAAAAATAAATAATATTATACTTTAAAATAGAACTCTAAGATAATATGTAATAATATAAACAATCCCTATCAAAAATATAGTACAACATCATGAAATCGATCTAATAAATATATAAAATCATAATATAGCATCAAAATTGCCTACTAAAATGGAATAATTATATACTTCTTGATTTCTTAGTTATTCTGTATTTGTGTTTTTTTGAGAAAGTTTTTTATTTCAAGATTTTATTTGATATTTTTAATCCTTTTCTTTGGGTAGTAGGTTCCCAAGAACACGCTCAAAAGGACAAATCCCATGAATGCTGGAATTGCGATGCCACATGTGATCCAAGAATATGGTGCACGAGTAGAATTAGCGACAATCAGGTATATACAATACAAAGCTAATGGATAAGGAACTGAAAAGGCCAATATGAGGAATGTCGATGCTTTATTTTTACTCCTAGAATCTTCCAATTTATTAGAAAATTCTCTGGGTTTGTTTCCCATTCTTTCAACTTGTGCCTCATTTTTTATGTCTGGTAAATTTTTTAATTCAACACTGGAAACTAATTTTCTATTCATTTTACCATTTCCAGCTTCTAATATGTGATATTTTACAACTTTTTTCATGATGTAAATTAACAAAAATAAAATTATCCATGTTAATATTAAAAAAAAAATACAATATGTGTCATACACCGGATTAGGTATTTCAAAAAGGTGATACTTTACTTTTAAAATTGGTATTATTATTCCAATCAATGGAATTAAAGACATTACAATAGTTGGTATAACCCATTTTCTAACTATTACTTTTTTAATTTTATGTCATTACTATTTGTCCCCACTTTCTGTTCACTTATTATATCAATAATATCAAATTATTTTTTCACAATAACAATCTAGTTTTAAACCTTTCCTTTTAGCATATTTACGCTTAAATTGTTCTTTATAAATTTCTAAATCATTTAATCCCTTTTTCTTTAACTGCGCATACTCTGATAAATCATCTGAAGTATATTTTACACTGTTATTTGAACTATTTTCTGATATTACATCTCGTATTTTTGAGCTATTCAATTCCTTCTTAAGTGCGTGTTTTGCCAGTGATCTCTGAAATCTTATGCCTGATGTTCTTTCAACATTATATAGATTTTCTTTGTTATTACCCAAATCATACTAAAGAATATAATATAAATATTATTTTACAGAATTAGCCATAAATGAGTAAATAATATTAACAAAAATATAATAAATCAAATAATCATAAACAAAAGAAATGCAAAATATATATTAAATATTATTATTGTACCGAAATTTTATAAGGGCTATGTACCCATAAAAAAATTATAGAAGCTGCAACTTTAAGAAGAGCAAATATTTTTATATATTCATTCATCTTATGATTCGTTATTAATAATATCGTTAATACAATATTA
>NW_004193702.1:0-1616 GCF_000321355.1 Plasmodium cynomolgi strain B
TTGGCTAGCCCCGCTGCAGGATTGCAACAAATATTTTCAACTTTCGATGGGAGTGGTGCCCCTGAGGGAAGAAATTCCAGCCTACTGAAGGGGAGAGGCAGGCTTCCAATTTGATGATCACTTCTCGCGTAGTCGCTTGTCCGACCATCTGTTCCCACTTTATTACCGCCTTTCTTTTTTTATTTCCTCATAGCTCAGTCACGTATTGTAAAAGAGCGAAACACAGCAGGGGAAGAAGGGGGAGGGGCGACCCCGTTCTGATCCGTGCCGGTGTAGGTACTGTTACGTCACGAAGTTGCAACGGTGTGTATCCCTTTTTTTTTTTTCCTTTTTTTGCCCCCTACGAGAGAGGAACATAGCAACAGTGCGTAATGCATAGACCCGCCTCCACGAGACACACACATGCATGGTGGTGCAAAGAAGGTGCTTCCCACGTCGGCTCCGGAGATGCACCTCTCCTTACGAGTTAATATGCTTTCATGCACACATGTGTGGATCTACACGGAGCATGTTCGTTTGTATGTATGGCGGGTACCCTTCCCCCTCGAATAGAAACAGATTTTGCTCTATGGCGTTCATCTGCACATGGGGAGAGAAGTCCACACTGTGTAGTTGGAGAGGACGCGTTGACTAAGCGCTGCCATAGAGTTAAGAACCAGGTGTGGGTAAACTCTGAACCTACACTCCTCACAATTCCAAACGGGGGAAGCTTATCGACACATACGCATTGCGTGGGGGGGAGGAGGCCACATGGAGGGAGTCTTTCTTACGGGTGGTCGATCACATGTGTGCTTAAAAGGGGTGTTCAAAAAGGCGCTTAAAGGAGGCGCTTAAAGGAGGCGCTTAAAAGAAGGCTCCCTGCTTCATGCCCATATGTATATAACGCATTCGCAGATGGTCCTCACATAATTGGAACAACTCTTTCTCTCGTACAGTTTAGACAGTGGTCGGTTGAGCTCATTAGTGAGGGTCTTCCCTCGAAGGACTCACCGAGGCCACGACACCATCGCCACCATCGCCACTATCGCCACTCAGTGGGTAAGACGCAAAACGGGTAAGCATATCGCACGAAACATATTTCAATACGCACAGGAGGACTTTATTTTCTATGCAAGGTGGCCTCTTTCGCATTTCTGGGGAATGGGAAAAAAAAAAAAAAAACTTCTCAGGGTGTTCCCCCTTAAACCGATCTCCACACCTTAATAAATGTTCATCCTTTTAACATCACTCCATTCATGTGTGTATCACTTGCCACTCCGATTAAGCAGTACAATCATATGCACATGTGTGCTTCCTCTTTTTTATTTAGTGACCAGGTGTAGGATCGTACCATTTTTGTGCCAAAGGGGAATTAAAAAAAAAAAAAATCTGTGTGCATATTGCAAAAATCTGCACAAGTGAGAGGCAATTCCTGAATGAGTATTCTCCTAAAAGGGGAAAAGCAAAAATGGGACTTCACCTCCAGCCACCCCCTCGATGAAATTTCCGAAGGTTCAGTGATTGTTTTTGGAGGGACTTCACTTGTTATATGCTACACATGCGCAGAGTGCGGTGCCTACAAATCACTGCATTTCTCATATATTTTTTTTACTTCCCACGCAAGGGTGAAAATAAAA
>NW_004193059.1:0-1611 GCF_000321355.1 Plasmodium cynomolgi strain B
TCTACATTTCTAGGAGTTATAGATGTATCTTCTGCTAAATAATTACTCTGTCCTTCATTAACATTAGATAAACTATTTCCTGAATAACTCAATTGAGTTTCATTGGTATTGGAATATAATTGCAATATGTTTTCATGTTTTCGGCATTTAGCTAATAAATCCTTATCTATATTATCTAATGATGGTATAATAGGACTTAAATCACTTTTGCTATAAAGAGTCCACATATATGACGTCTTAAACTGATTTAATTTTAAACATGTATTTGAGTATTCTTCATTTATTCCACGTCCATCTATACAGTATTTATCATTCATACGTTTATATAGCTTAACATATTCACAAACGAAATTTCGACCTTTAGTACTAATAGAAGTATCTTTATTCATTAAAGCAGTTATAATAGTAGATAGTTTATCATTAAAAATATCTAATAATGTTATATTTATTGGTTCATGAATTTTAATATTTGAATAAAAATAACATTTTATTTTATTTCCCATAGAACTCATTTGTGAATCATACATTTCAAAACATTTATTAATAATATTATCAGTAATTTTCTTTTCATTTATTGATTTATATATCCAGTTGAATAAAATATTACAACGCTCATGTGTAAGCTGATAAACTTTTGAATCTATAGAAAAATATCCTAAATTTCTCATAAGTTTCGTACAAATATCAGTGTGAATCCTTAAATCACCTTTCGATTGATTTATTATTTGATTACATAATACAGAATATTTATTTTTATCTTCATCATCAACCAAAGCCTTATCAAATCCATTATAGGTAGTCCAAACTGCATCTAGGAAAGGATACTGAAAATAAAGGTAAACGCATTATACCACAATATTAATAAAAATATCCCTTTATCTCCATATTAGTATACCTAATATAATTAATCTTATTCGCAGAAATGATTAAAGAATCAAATAACTAAAACGAACATCATCTTTCCAATTTTCAATGTCCGTTATGTTTTTCGACATATTTATAAAATTAAATAATAAAATATATTTTAATATAAATACCTATAAGTGATTTATCACAAAATTCGTAAATTAATATAAACTTTTACTTGTTATTAAATTTATAATATATTAATATATTGGTGATAAAATAATACTAAATATTTGTTAAGCGTATATTACGATTGTAGCAAAAATATAAATTACAATCAAAATAATATAATATATATACTCATAATTTTCCAGATATCATGCTGTAATAACACATTTTGCTAAGAAATATTGAAAATATTTATCAATATGATTATAAATACCATAAACACAATTTATTTATTAGATCTAATTAAATTAATTATACATAATAGTTATTCAAATTATTTTATAAACATATTAATTTACATAAAAATTACTGTTAGAGGAAATGATTCCTATATATTTACTCATTAGAATATATTATAAAAAATTGATACATTAAAAAATTTCAGAATTTTATAAGGTTAAATACTAATAATTTTAGATTTGTGTAATTCATCTAATATTATAAATGAATTAAAAATATATTTATTTTTTTTACATATCATGAAGATATTTATTCTATCATAAAACAAGAAAAGAAATCTTAATATTTCTAAAAGGT
>NW_004193060.1:0-1612 GCF_000321355.1 Plasmodium cynomolgi strain B
TTAGTGCATATTTATTATTAATGTAGAATCTGTTTCATTGGACCATAGTTTATAATAACATGTATTTTAGTTAATGCCTTTGAGAGTATATATATGTATAATGATCTAAGAATATTACAAGAGTTTTCTTATTTCTTAGCATTTTATGAATTGTTTCTTCTTTTATATTTTTATTACTAAATAATTTGTCGCAGGAGAATATCTTTTTATATTATTTTATTAATGGTATTACAGTTTATAAGAGCTTTTCAAAATAAGATATTACTTTTGAATGTAAATGGATATTGGGTATTAAGGAAAAATTACTCATTTTATACAGAATTATATTTTATGTGATATATCATATCTCCTGAATTTATATCCCCAGTATGTGCACTGTTTATTAGAAATTCTCTTTCGTTCTTTTTCATATTATCTAATAATTTATCCTTCCGTAGTATTTTTGTATTTATCCATGAACCTAATGGAGTAAACTAATTTAAAGGAGTCAGGATTATATATCAAAATATATAATATTATTATTGTCATTTAATATAAGAACATAGCATAATGATCAGTATGCAATATTTTACATATGATTAAATAAAAATTTATGATAACCTTATATAAAAGCGTCAAAAAGGATGATACTCCAGCTATTGTTCCAAGAGTTGTAGAGACTGTTTTTCCTGCTGGTTCCGTTAGTGTTGAAGGTACTGTAAATGATGCAGAATTAACAATTTGGTCACCATTAAGTGATTCTAATTCATTTCCATTTGTCTCCGACATGCATTCTTCAATAATTATATTTTTGTCATTACTAGAAGATAATACTGGTAATTTATATTTTTCCTTTTCCTCAGAAAGTTTTTCCTCATAATGTGTTTTAAACGATGTTACTGCAAGACAGGTACTCATATTGGTCCCCGTAATCCTACCATATGGACATAATTCATTCATATATCTATATGAATCTACAAATGGTTTGATAAATTTTTTACAATAGCATATTTTAGATTCACATCTATTTTTCAATATTTCTTTAGTCACATCAATATTATTAGTAAATATTCTTAACATTACTAAGTCTTCTGGTTCAACCAAGGTATCCTTTAACATGTATGAAGAACAGTCAAGGAAAGCATCTTTTTCTCGTTTTATTATTTTATTTGATTCATCTAGTATATTGTGAATAATATCATTAGGAATATTATCTACCTTCATTTTATAATATAACCAATATAATATATAGTAACAGTATTTAGAAACGTCGTCCTCCCTTGATATATCCCTATTATTTTCCACCTTCAAATTTCTTAAAAGTTTTGTGCAAATATCTATTTTTTCCGTTGCAAAGTTATCGAGAGAACGATGAAAACTACTGCATAATGATAAAATATGAGGACCATCCTTCACATTCAAATAATTATCTAACTTATAGTTATCCCAAATATCATTTAAAAAGGGATCCTTAAAATAAAAAATATATAAATATATATATGATTTTTTTTAAAGAAAACAATTTTTGTGACTAAAAGAATTAATAATATAATTATATATAATATGCTATATGTAATTATTTTGCATATTAACCATAAACATACATTCTTCATTATTGAAACCGCCATTGGAA
>NW_004193703.1:0-1606 GCF_000321355.1 Plasmodium cynomolgi strain B
CTATATTCCAAATTTAAAAAATAAGAACATATTTTTTTCTTATTTCTTTTGCAAATTTTTATAGTTATTTACTTATTATCATATTTCTTATTAAAAATATTATTTTTTTCGTTTAATTTTTTAAAAACTATTATAGGTTTCTAATCATTTTATTATATAGTTATATATTTATACTGTGAATACTCAGAAAATGAAAATTACAACTGCTAATCATGTATGTTAATCCTTATTGTTATATTACATATATATGTTGCAAATAAACCTTTTCAGTATGCATGAATATATATTAAGAATAACTTTCGAGAATTTTTTATATAATTACGATACGGCAAATTAAGTTATTATAAAAATGTGTATATATAAGTGTGGAAACGATTTCAAGGCTAAAATAATTATATTACATTTAATGAATATATTTTGTTCACATCATTCTTGCAAAATTATGAAAAAAAAAAATAATATATATAAAATAAATGAATTTAGATTTATAATGTTTCTTATTGCTTGTCATATTTTTTTTTTATTACTTTATTTTCGCATAAGCAGAAATTGATTCATATTATTCTCAATACATTAATATAAATCATCATCAATACATGCGATGTTAGTGGAGTCAATATTATGCAGGTTGATATGCTATATAATTTGATCAGTAGTTATCCCTTTTTCCCTTACGGATTTGATTATATACTTTAAGAAATGTTCAGTAACTCCATGCGTGTTCAGGTTTCACGCTTTCAAGATTTAGGGTTTAGGTTTAGGGTTCAAGTGTTAAGTTTGATATAGTTGTCAGAATGTTGCGCGTTCACAAAAGTAGATTAGGGTATTTTATTTTATAACCTGGCAGGACAGCAAAAAATAACCAGCAGGAACTTAAGTCAAAATGAGGATAAATGTACATATGCATGTATCTTCAGATGAATGAAAAAATATTTATTTATTTTTAAATAAAATCAAAATTGCGGATTTGTACAAACGTAAAAAATATTTGTAATAGTTTGAAAAAAAGAATAAAAAAAAGGCGAGTCCCCTTTCTTCAAGGCAATTTTCAAATTAGTAGTGAAAGCGTCAAGCGTCCAGCAAAATGTAAGTATATATTATATATATAGGTACGAGCGTGTCGGGTTACATATAAAATGCTTTCAGACCCTCTTTCCAGCAGGGTTAGCATCCTCCTGGCTCTCCGAGTTTCTCAATTTCACTCGAGGGGAGGGTGTAGTGAAGTTCTTGCAGCAAGCAAATCAGTATCACCCCGAAGAAGGTATTATGTACATATGTAATAATATGTATGCACTGTGGAAGGCCTTTTTTTTATTTTTCATGATGGCAAGATTTGCTAAAAGGGCTATTCTCTCCTAGTTAGTAGTTGCGCGCAGCGGATAGAGCATATGTCATGGGCAAAAAATATGTTGCAGGATTATTCCATACAAATAAGACGCAGTAATATGCCTGCGCAAAATACGGAAAAAATATTTCCCTGCACAGATAAATAAATTTTGCACTGCCTGGACTGGCCTTCCTTCCGCCACTAAGCGCGAATATATATATATATATATAATACCCCCCCTTAATTTCCTTCCTTCGAAAGGCGGCCTACTTGGAACGG
>NW_004193704.1:0-1606 GCF_000321355.1 Plasmodium cynomolgi strain B
TATATTCGAATGACAATATCAAATAAAAATTATATTATATCATATATATATATAATAAAACAATAAACACAAAAACTAAAAAAAAACGCAAAAAATAAATAATATTTTTTTAAAAATATTATCCAATAATTAATTCTAATATAAAGTTAGAAAATAAATAATTACCTTGTATATCGTATATATATATAATTTATGAATTATATATTTAATTATTTATTGAGCACATTTTATTTTTCTCTCAAAAATATAACATGAATATCATAGTAATTAATATGTCTGATAAAATTCTATAACATATTGAATATTTTTTTTAAGTAGAAATATTTAGAATAGAGTATATATAAGATAGATTAAAATAATGATAATATGTAGTAGGTAATAAATAATAATGGAACTACATAATTAATATATTCACGATTAATTAGAGAAGTGAAATATGAATTCTAAAAATTTAGTATTAGGGTTTATATATTCATATATTTCTATCAATGATATCTATATATATATACAATGACATAAATATGTACTAAATATGTAGTAATTGTACAAATAAATAGGGACATACCATTCCGGTATTTCATTTATAATAACAAAAAGAAAGAAAAGCATTTGTACTTCTATATTCGCTAAAAAATCAGAAAAAATATGTATTATTATCCAATTTAGCTAACCTATTATAATGAATTACAATATATGCTATATTTAATATTCTGATTCTCGTTGATTTATAGATAAATTCCTATCATAAATAATTAAGATAATTGTGGTTTAATTTACATTTAATTTCAACAAAAAATAACTAAAATAATTTTCTATTACATATTTTTTAATGCACGTTATTATTATATAGAGAGAATAAATAAATTTAGCTACATCTATAGATATAAAAAAATTATAAATAAATTTATTTTAGAAAAAATACAGAAAAAAATGTATTATCTTTTTTTATATTTCGTGATTTTTCAAATTTAATTATGATAATGTTTATAGCTAATTCAATATCTAGTTAAAACATATGAAAGAATTTCGCGTTAAAAAAAGATATTTGTAGCTATATTACAAATTCTGCTAATTTACAATGGCAACGTAATTTTTCAAAATTTTTATAATATTCAAAAGTTCTTTATAATTGTAATAAATAAAAGGATCAAGTAACTATTGATAAACTACTTCACGTAATATTAATATTTGGCGAAGAAGATGTTTTTTAAACATTTTTTATAATATCTATAAAAGTACGTTTACTATCATTCACTAAATTATATAAATTCCCTTAGGTATGTTTATATTAATTTCGGTAATATATATATATATATATTATAGATATCTTATATAAATAAATTAAACAAATATATATATTATATTTATATTTCATATAGTTTTTATTCTATTTATTCTCTTTATTATTTTATAAATTATAATTTAAAGTAAATAAATATTCATATATATACTATGGTTTAAATTTATCTGTAAAACATCTGTAAGATATATTTATATGTTTAGCATCAATGGGTATTTTCCTTTAAGTATATTTTAACATTAATTTTATATCTATAATTCACTACTTTTATATTAATGAAAAAAATTCATTTTATTTCGTAGTGCA
>NW_004193061.1:0-1608 GCF_000321355.1 Plasmodium cynomolgi strain B
GGATAGTATTAAAAATGGCTGATCTTGTACATAAAAAAAATATAATAAAAATATTATTTATAAGCATCATCGCTTATACAATATTATTCATGAAAAAACATGAAAATTTTAATAACACATATAAATATAAATAAAATATTAATTTTACATCAAATTCTTAAATTACAGAATAATGTTCTAGGTTTATTACCTTCCTTTTCTAATTATAAGAAGCTTGAAAATTGGTCACATCTTGGTTTAGAGGACATATGTTCCGCACTAAAAAATGATATTAAATCTGTCCCGGATTTTTATGATATTTGTATGAATATTATTGGAGTTTTAGAATATTTGGAATATCCAGTTTCTTTTACATTATATGATAATAAGAAATGCACCGTTTTTGCGTTGTGGATGTATGATTACTTAATTAAATATTTTAAGAATGATGACAATTACAGTAAAACTAGAGCAGTTATTGAAATAATGAATGAACGTTTCTCAAAATATTCAGAAAAACTGGGTTGTAAGATTCCTTCATACATTAATAATGAGACGCATGTTGATAATTTGAAAAAATTATATGACTATGCTACAAATTATGATACTATTTTGCACCATATTACTGATAAGGGAAACAAATGTAGTCAGGAATATTCGAAATACATTAAAGAAAGAATTGACTTATTAAAAAAAGTAAAGTCAGACTGCTATGATAAATCAGAAAATCATTGTGAAGTATATAAAAACATATTTGGCTCATCTATAGATGAAAAATTTTTTAGTCTACAATGCAATTCCTTAGGTTCTCAAGAAATAAGTGCAATCACAGAGACTTCCCATGTACAAGAAGGGAAGGAACAAATTACAAACGATGGAACTACCAAGACAAGTAATATCATAATGGGAACTGCATTGCCGGTAGTTGGATCTATATTCACAATGCCTTTTTTGTATAAGGTAGTAATAAAGAGCTTACACAAATATGAATAATATCGTTTCTATTCATTAAAGCTTCATAATTTATAAAAACATTTATAATCCTAATATAATATTTATATAATATAATTTTTTAGTTTACTCCATTCGGAAGTTGGATAAAAAATCTATTAAGAGGAAATGTAAAAACTTCGCATAATTATTATAATATAAAATATGAACTACAAAAGGATTTGCCAGATCCCCAGGCATTAGATTCACTCAGAAATGAATTAAATATTCCATATGGTCCTGCATAATATACGTTATTATATAATTAGACACATTATTATACGAAATATGGATTTCATTGTTTTTATATGTATATTAATTTTGGTAAAATACTCTTAAAAATAAGGTAAAAAGGATTTATTAAAGAAAAGCAATGTACTCCTATAATACAACAAAGATCTTCTTAACAAAATTCCAGTAATTATTATAAGAAGACTTTTTATTATTAATTTCGAAATTTTTTATTAATAATAATATTACTACTAAAACATTTTATGAAAATGACCAATAGAAAATAGAATTTGCATAGTCTTATTGCGTTATAAATTAATTATCTCACGAATTTATACTAGTCTCCAGAACATCAACAATAGATGACGCATATTATTCTTTTTGAATATGCCTATAATAATTATTAGC
>NW_004193062.1:0-1605 GCF_000321355.1 Plasmodium cynomolgi strain B
TCATATTTTTTATTATTGATTCTCATTTATATTTTACACAGAATTGACTTAATTTCTTGAACAAGTATTTTTATAAGAGAAATTCTTTTAAATATTAAAACTCACATATTTAACACAATTTATTATACTTATTTCAATAATATACAAAAATTACTATTTATAAATTATATTGCGCATAAAATTGTTCTGCTACAGAAACGAGGTTTCTCTGGAATAAATATGATAAAACAGTAGATACATAAAGAGTACTATTAAAAAACTATATTATATGTTCATTTATTAAAAAAAATGGAATCTAGATATAATACTACAAAATTTTTAGTAATTTACATTTGAATTCACTAATATGAATTATTAGATATTACTATTTCTTTTAATACTCTGTTTTATATAAATACTAAAAAGAAATTGTAGAGGGAACAAATATTTATGTATACATTATTTACTTTTTATGTAGAAATTTATACCCCAATCTGAAAAAGATTTGCCCTCAGAAAAGTTTTATGATGCTATGGACAAGGTACCTGAGAATTACAATTATTATAATATAGAATGTATTAAGATGAACATAAAAATAATAAATATTGAAAAGATGAATTTGAAGGTACATGAAAATTTAAAAAAAAAATATTACAAGTGAAAGAAATTTGTAGAAAGATCATAAGAAATTTAAATGACTATGCATTATGGGATAATTCGAATGCTAAATACGATGTGTGCAAACTTTTAAATTATTGGGTATATAGTAGATTAGTTCGTATTTGGGGTTCTGATAAACCTAGTATTATTACTACTCCTCTTGCCGCCCTCCATAGGGTATGGAATGAATTTCTTAAAAAATCATCAAATACGTCTCTCAATAATAAATGTATCCCTGATATGGGTTTAGCTGTACAGCATAACTGGCAGGATAGGAAAAAATTGTACGATTATTATGTTGATTATGATTATCTTCTTTATATGGCCAAAAACTATGACAAAGATGAATGCACATATTATTATAAAATTAATGAAATGATTCCATTATATAATTTCTATAAGGATTTATGTAGTACTCATAGAGAAAGATGTCCAGACGTCTTTTATGAATTCCCGGTAGAAAATATTGAGTCTGAGCTAACAGATTTACAATGTTATTCTAAATTTAATGGTATAAATGGTCCCATTTTAGAGGCTACTTCTTCGCTTCAACTTGTAGACAACAAAGGAGAGCATGAAAAACCTGCAGAGGATATTTCAGATTACATTATAGATGATTATACAGTCGAATCTAATACCCAGTTAGATAGTGGAAATTCCGGAATTGGAAAAAAAGTTACTCATTCAATTCTTGGCGCAGCTCCAGTTTTATTAACTGGCACTGTGTTATATAGAGTATGTATATATTTTGTAAACATATATCATTATAGTACGAACTTGTAAACACATTTCTTTACATGTACAACAATAATAAGTAAATGTATTACATATCTATATTTTAATTTTTTAAATAAAGTTAACGCCTTTAGGTCCCTGGATTCGTGGGCTCTTTGGAGACACAACAAATAGTAAGAATACCATGGATGCATTTTCATCTTATACACAAGAAACAAGCGATATGTTTTA
>NW_004193063.1:0-1604 GCF_000321355.1 Plasmodium cynomolgi strain B
GTAGCTGTAAATATATAGAACCAGTAATTGTCCAAATTCTCTACATTAATATGTATCATTAAATGCACTTTATTAATTCATTATATAAATTTAGAATCATTATCATATTTAAATCTCCGTTAATCTTTGAATTTTTTTTCTACTTAAACAAAACATTAATAAAATTGTTTCTCTTGTTTTAATATATATAATAAATAACTTTACATTTTTAAAATTATAATTTTTTATTTTTTCATATGTTGAAGAATTTATGAATATATTTTTGAGAGGTTTATTGTTCAGGGGTTAGGTTTACGATTCAAGGGTTCGGTTTGTTGTATCGATCAGTACGTGGCGCATTCGCAAAAACATATTGGGGTATATTATTTTATAACCTGGACGGATAGCAAAATATAACTAGCAGAAACGTGAGTCAAATAGCGGGTAAGTGTACATATGTATGTATCCTCAGATGAATGAAAAAAAATTTATTTATTTTTAAAAAAATAAAAATTATGGATTTGTACCAACGTAAAAAATATTTGTAATTTTCTGAATAAAAAAAAAATTATAGCAAGTAAACACGCAGGATGGGTAGGCAAATAGGGATGCCCCACCTCATTTTACAAACGATTTGTGATGGAAGAAGAAGTGTTCAGTCTCTCACATTTGTTCATAAAAAATTTTATTAACAATTGATGGGGAGGAAGAAACCCCAAAGCGGGAAGAAAAGTTGAATATGTGGTGAGCATACCACCAAATTAGCAGTGGCACATTTGATAATTACCTCCCAAAGGCGCGGGAGGCACCCCTTTCCCCGTCTCTCCTTCCTCCTTAGTACTTTTGGCAGCGCATCATGACAAAGTTGGAGGCGTCGGTAAACTCGGAGAACTTTTCCTCATACAGGTCCTGACTTAAGATGAGGAAGGGGCTCATGCAGTAGTGACTCGGGGGTGTGAACAACTGTATGACGTAATTTCCGTTTTTTAATTGATCAAAGAATTCTTGTGACTCATCCCTGTTCTTTCTACACACATAGAGAAAAATGCCATTTTTTTTAATGTTAAGTTAATTAAATAAATAAGTCACGGCACGATTTTTTTATCGCATATTAAATCACTCCCAATAATGTAGTCATATGTTACAATTTGCTCATTTTCACGTGGGTACGTATTTTCATTGGTCCAATCGATGTTTCATATTTTTACTTTACTCCTACATGCTGAATCTGGGAGGCCAAAGAGTTCTACGTTTAATAGGACATTATTCGAAATGTTACTTAGTGTGAATGGGTTGACATCGGTAATGACTACTTGGTTCGGTCCTTGATTAGTTCCGTTGAGAAAAATGTTCCCATGCGTGAAAAGAGAAATGCTGGCTAGTCCACTTCCTGCATCGAGTTCTAAAACCACTTTTTTGCTAAAGGGGGTGCTATTCTGGAGGCACAATTCGGAGATCCATTTGCTTATCATGAGGCAGCACTCCCAAATGTTAATCCCTTTATGTCTTTATGCGAATGGGCCTCTTCTCCCAATGTTTTGCCATCCTCAAATGAATTCCCAAAATAGTTTATCTTAATTTCTCCTATCCATATAATGGCCTCTTCTTAGCTTTGCCCGTTTTTG
>NW_004193064.1:0-1604 GCF_000321355.1 Plasmodium cynomolgi strain B
ATAATTTATAAGAATTTTTCATAAAATGTACTAAAGTTAATTTATCAGAATTTAATAATAATATTTATTTATACAATAATATCATAAACCTTAAAAATTTCTGTTCTTATTATAACAACAAAAAAAAAAAATTGTGAATATAAACATTACAACATTCATTTATAAGACTTCATACATTTTGCCCATATTTACTAAGCTACTTATAATATGTGTCTTATTTTTAATATTTTTTTATATTATGTCATTTTCGTATTATTACTATTTTGTATATAACTCATTCTTTATTCAATTGTATTTAATACATTCATAAGTTATAAATGGATCATGTTACCTTTGGTGGATTTGATTTAATGATGACCTTATATCTTATTGATCTATGGGGTTCTTAATATTAATTAGGCCGAGAAGTGGTCATTAATTTTTTTATTCAAATTAGTAATCCTCCATAGAATGGTAGCCTATGTTATATCCCGTGTTATCGGATTCCATATTCCATGAATCACGGCTAGAATAAAGAATTTCATTTTGTCTATCATCTAAAATAATATTAGCTTGTGCCCCTCTATTTTGAGCACTAAACGAACCTAGAGCTGGAGTGAACTAATTAAAAAGGAAAGGATTAAATATATAAAAATACAACACACTCATGGATATCATTTTATAGGCAAAAAATGAGAGATGTAATATTTCTATAAATATAATAATTCGTGTTAACCTTATACAAAATTCCTAGAAAAGCACATGCTCCTACCCCTGCTGTGACTCCTGTTGTTATTTTAGATTTTAGTGGACCACTAAAAAAAATAGTTTGCTCAGTAGTAGATGTGTCTGTTTCTCCACTAGGTTGTAGTGCAGCTCTAAATTCTTGTAGGGTAGAATCTAAGTCTGGAAGCTTTTTTTTTAATGAACCTATTTCAGACAAACCTTTATAAGTCACAATAAATGATTGTATACCAGAACAAAGTTTACTATATTTTGAATCCAGGTACGCATTATTACAATATATGGGATTCAACTTCTTATATGTATTGACACAGTCATATATGTACTTAAGACAAGGTTGATATTGTTCTGGACGCTCACCCATTAATATTTCTCCAATAATGTCTTCATTATCTACAAAATTTGAAATTTTATTTCATCTTCTAGTTCAGTATAATCACTCGTATATGATTCGTAATAACACTTGGTATATTTACCATTTTTAGATAATAAGTCCTTTAGATCATCAACTGCTTCAAAAATTTTCCTAATAAACTCCTCTGGAACACTATATATTTTTATAAAATAATATAACCACTTGTTTAAATACGTACAACGAGTATTAATATTTAAAGTTTCTTCGAAAATTATAACTTTGTCTTTAGATTCGACTTCAGTTACTGATGCTCCGATATATTTTTTAAAAGAATTTTACAGTATTGTGTGTATTCTCTTTTTTTCGTGGTATAAGGCTTCACAATTTCATCACATACCACAAGTAATGGATTTTCTTCTTCAGTTAAATCATTAGAAAAATCATCAAATATACGCCATACTCATTCTAAAAAAGGATACTGAGAATAAATAAGAACAAAATATAAATATGCAAACATTTTTTTGAG
>NW_004193065.1:0-1603 GCF_000321355.1 Plasmodium cynomolgi strain B
AACTATTCCGCCTGATAAGATATATTCACTGGACCATATCCAATATGCTCATCATCATGTTCATAAAAATTTGGGAATTCTCCTGGTGAAAGTCCTTCAACATTTTTACGAATTTGATGCATTAGTCTTCTTCCTCCTCCAAAGAAGGACCTAACTGGTGTATACTAATATTAAGAAAAACATTTGGTGAATTTAAAACACAATTTTATGATAATGGAAAATTTTATTTAAATGTATTATAAACATTTAGGTATATTTTTAAAGCAATAAATACTTTAAGAATTAAAAATAAGGCACCCATCCCACCAGATACACCAAGAACAGGTGCTGATTCAACATTTTTTACAATGCTAGAAAGAGCGTTTTGCATATGCTTTAAGACGCCTTTTTCTTCTAACGGTTCTATTTTTATTCCTGGACGTCCTGATTCTCCAAAGGATTCTGAACCATTATATGGTCCTCCTAAACCTTTTTCATGAATACGTGGAAATAATAAATTTTGTTCATGTGTTACTTGTTGTGATGGCTCTTGTGATAACCGTCCTTCTTCCCCTTCTTTTTCATATGGACTAGGTCGTACCATTCCTCGTGCCACTTGTTGTTGTTTTTCTTGCTCTAGCCGTGCTTTTTCTGCTAATTCCTGTTCTAATTCTCTTTTTTCCGTTCTTCTTCTGCAATTTTATTCCTTTCTATTTCTGATAATCTAAAATGTTCTATATTTTTAGGCAATTTGTATTTTTAGGCAATACCTTTTCACTTATTAATAGTTTAAGATCTATGAGGTTATTAATTAATTCCGTATCAGTTGTTTGATAAAGTTTTATAGATTCATTATAATCATATATAATTTTACCAAGGATAATACAGGGATCATAATTACCTGGTTTATTTGGTTCCACAAGAGTATTGTATTCATCGTACAAATCATATAAGAGTCTCATTTTTTGATATACATTATAAACTAAGGGATTTATTTTAGAAGAACATAAATCAGCTTCCTCCTTAACTCCACTATCACTTAATATGTATTCCCGCACGAAATCCTGGAGAATTTCATAGACTGGATTTGATAAATTCATATTACGTTTACTAACATTTTCATTTAATAAGTAGTTAATATAATTACAAGCTATATTTAAACCAGCCTGATAAATAACATGACCACTATTTAAATATTTGGTTATATCTCTAAAAAATATGTCATACTCTTCAAGATTTCTATCTTTTTTATCAATCCTATTTATTTTTTCCTTAGCATTGTTATAATTCTGAGTACCACTCATACCCATAGTACTTATAGAGAATTTAGTTTTTAAAAGGTTATAACATTCATAATTAAGGTACTAAACGGGAAAAAATTTCAATTATAATTTATTTAAAAATTAAAATAAAACTGTATAATATAATTTCCATTGTTTTCTAACATGTATAAATAATTTAAATATTTAATCATTATATATGATCAAAATAAAAAAAAGAAAATTTACTGTTTTTAATCCGTCCTTACACTGAGCCATTGTATTTTGAACAAAAAAGTAAAAAAAAAATTTAAAAATAATTATATATAAAAAAACTATTATGTAAAAATACTATAGTAAAAAGC
>NW_004193705.1:0-1602 GCF_000321355.1 Plasmodium cynomolgi strain B
CAAATCAAGAATTATTATCGCGTAAGTCAGGACGCTCAAAAATTCCTATATTCCATACATTCCTGAGAATTATTAATTATGCAAAGATTAGAAGAAAGAGTCAAAACGTGATGAAAAAAAAAAATTAAAATTACCTAAAATGAGGATTAAAAAGAAAAAATATTATTTGTAGAGAGTGTTATAAACATACACTCATTTCTAAATTGTTAAATGAAGAAATAACGAGGAATGTTCAAACTGTTAACTAATAAAAAATGATCTTTTTACCATGAAAGCGAAAATATAATGATATATTCACTTCGAATTGAAAATAAAATTGCACATAAAAAAACGTGGAATATGTAAACTGTAAATTATTTTACCAATTTTCTCACCTTCTTACACTTTTATAAGGCAAAAATTAAGAATCTTTTTCTTGTTGTACCTAAGAAGGCACTATTTATTCGGATTAGGAATCAATTTGTTTTTGACCTTCTCCATATGACCGAAGAGGAACATGTCCCTTTTTGAAGCATTATTACCTTATCATAAGGGTTAACTATTTTTTGGTATAATCATAAATGTGCCATAATGTTTCTGTCATTTATGAATTAACAGATCATTTTCTTTTTTTTTATATGTAAAAATATTTTACCATGCTGGATAATACCAAAATTTACCTTTTTATTAAGAATATGTGAGGATGCCAATTAATTTTCCAACTATAACTGTCCTAATTACATGTTCATATTTGATGTATCTATTATTTCGATTTCTTTTTTTTTTGTATTTTTTGGGTAATTCTTATCATATATTATATTTAATTCTTCTAAAAAACTAAATTGTTAATAAAATATAACCCCTTATTATTCTTAACCGTTATGGGTATCACTAATAAAATTGATAATAACTATAATTTCGGAATAACTTTTAACAATACTTCTCATTTTCTCGATAATTTACGAAGCATATATTTGTGTTCCATGAAATCGTATTCACTATGACTACATAAAGTTATTCTCTATTTGAATTGTCACCTACTTAATACCCATTCCTATATTTTCACCTGACAATTTAACTATGCAACAAATTGCTTTACTATAAAAATGATATATTCAATAAATTACTAATGTGCAAATTTGATGCTCTCCAATTTAGTAACAATAACGTTCTGTATTTATTCTGATAAATGTTAATGTTTTAAAAAAAAAAGACAGTAAGCTTCTCATTTTTAGCTTTTGTGTGGATCCAATGAGATATATTTTTTATCTTTTATAAGCATGCAAAAAAAAAATTATATACATTTGTATAAATGGAAGAATATGTTTATTTCATACATTTTATAAGTGATATAGGGAAGGTTAGCTGTGCACAATTATGAGCACTATGCCTCACCTTCTTAAGAAGCTCCTATAATATGTACCAATAAGTCGCAGTAATTACTATTTATTACTTCTGCTTATTAATAATAAAGAACTACTCTAATTTAATCTATATCATTTCTCCTATTAACCTAGCACCTTTTATCAGACAAAATATTCTATATTAGTAGTAAAAATGATCAAATAAACAAACTAATTAAAATTTGCAATGATGTGTTAATATAATTGACAAGTTTATTGG
>NW_004193066.1:0-1598 GCF_000321355.1 Plasmodium cynomolgi strain B
TATTTTATTTTTCATAAAAACTCAGCATACGTGATTTTATGCTAATTACTCTTTATGTATAAATATATCTATAATTACTTATTTTACTAATTGTTATATCATTCATTACTATATTGAAATGTCAGATTCAAAAATGAACAATGTATATTTATTATTAATATGCAAAATAATTGCATGTAGCATAATATATATTTTTATATTATTAATTTTTTTGTCTTGAAATTTGTTTTGTTTAAAAAAAATTATATACATATTTTCATATTTCTTATTTTTATTTTAAGGATCCCTTTTTAGAAGAATTTTGGAATAAGTATATTTTTGATCATAGTATGAATAAAAGCGATGTAACTGCATTTTTAAGTTTATGCAATAATTATGTTAATCATAGTGACAGAAATACTTTAGGCGAACAAATAGATATTTGTACAAAATTTTTAACAAATTTGAAGTATATATATACAGATGGATATGATTCTGGCAAATTTGAAAAGCAATGTTACAATATATACTATTGGTTATATTATGAAATGAAAGAACAAAAAAATTATAATGTATCTATTAAAAAAATATTTGATGAATCAAATAAGCTAATACAGAAAACAACAGAAAAAGATAGCTGTTATAATTCGAATCTGTATGAAAACATTGATGAAACAGAAAAATTAGTATTGTTACATATATTTAATAATAATATTGATGATATTATGGAATTTTTAAACAGTAATGATAATTCTAAAATATCTTCTTGTAAAAATTTTGTCAACAAATGTGTACAATTATATAAAAGTATGGATAGGGATCTCTGTTCAAAAGATCGTATTACTGATAAAACCAAAATTTTCACCTGTGATATAGTAAAAAAGTTTAAAGAATTATATTGTTCAAATATTTACAATAAGTTAGCTAGGAATAATGATTTTCAAGATTTATCTTATAATACTACTATAAATAATATGGAGGGATGCCCCTCAGAAGAAATTCAGTCAAATGATGCTTCTACAGTACAAATAAAAGGATCAGATCCTTCTTTAATTCAAAGCGTACCCCCTGCTCTTGGAATAATGGCTGGAATACCTCCTCTTTTAGTATTAACATATAAAGTAAAATAAATTTTTATTCAAAAATTTTAAAATATTTTAACAGAAATATGTTTACTATGTCACTCTATGAAATCAATATAATAATGCATTTAAATATTGAAATGTATTTACATTTTACTTTTCTATATTAGTTTACCCCTGCTAGAAGATGGATAAATTGGGCTTTACACGGAAATAAAAAAGGAATAAACAACAATTTGTATAGCGATAAAGGAAATGAAATATTATTTGATGGAAATGTACATAGTAAATATAATACTTATAATATAGGATACGAAGCAGCACAAGATCATAGTTAAATGAACCACTTTAATACAACATAAAACAATTGTTACTACAAAATTATTATGTTCACACTTACATATAAATTTTTTGTAATTTATATAAAAATATCATTAAGATAAATATATGATAATTAAATAACCTTAATGAAAGAGAACCTAAAATTCTTTAGAATACAAACGACTAAAACAACTATATATATCAAAAATAACAAAA
>NW_004193706.1:0-1598 GCF_000321355.1 Plasmodium cynomolgi strain B
GTCGTTTAGATTTTTCGTCAAATATACAAGCACTTTAGCGCAATCTAATATTGAAACTATTAATCCAAGCAAAGCAAATAAAGAAGAGAAAATAATTTTATATCCATATTTATTATGTAATATATTTTTAATTGTCTTCTTATCATAATTTTAATTTTCAGCAAGTTTAGCTACTTTATCAATATTGTTGAATATTTTTCATTCACAATAGCAATCTAATTTTTGTAATTCTTTTTTTTTTGCAGAAGTATTTTAAAAATTTTTCCTATTAGAATGCATATTATTTGAACTATTTCTTTTTAAACTTTTATATATTGATGTATCTTCAGATTCACTTTCTAATTCATTACTTTCATATTTACGTGATATGTCTCTTTTTTATTATTAGGTCTAATCCAATCTCCAATTTATTTTTTGACAATAAACGATGCATCCCCTTTACGTATGTACCTTCTAACTTGTGGCCACATTCCATATTTTCACATGTATAACACTATTAAGAGAAACAACGGTGATAAATATTTTACAGTATATTTTACACTCTTTACATTATCATAATTAGGAAAAAACTTCTAATATAATGTAACACAAACGGAAATTTGTGTATATAACACCCACGCACACCTCAGGTGTAAGCATTAATTTTGTAGTTTATCTTAATGGAGTACATACAGGAGTGCATTTCTATGTTTAAGTAATAATTCTGCAAAATATAAAACAAAAAATTAGAAGAACAATTGTTATTACCTGTTGAAATGTGATGAACTGTTTTGTAGAAAATCATACTCATGTTGCTATGAACCATCCACTTGTCTATTTGAGCAGCTTTCAGGAATAAAAATAATATCATAAATATAAAACAGTAATATTACAAAATGTGTGCCATGCCGCGTATCATCTTATAATATGGAGAGAACATTCTTTTTTGAAAAAATATAAGATGTCGAAAGAATGCACAAAAATTACAATTTATTAACTGTGATTCTGTTACACCTTCTCTGATCCGACACTAAACGTGTCAGATGAAGAGCTGTATAGACAACGGTTACATTACCAACATGTTCCCATTTTTCTTCGTCCACATTGTTTTAGGAAGGAAATGTACATACTTGCACATATACACGTACATGCATACATATGATACATAAGTGCTAACAGTATATATGAAGTAAAAAGAAAATAGACATATCAATTCTGCAATAACCGTATAAATTTTTAGAAGCAAACTTATATAGGAATATTTTCGACATAAACGTTGCTTCAAGTTAAATCGCACGGCATTGTTAAAATCCGCTTGTCCATTTGGCTGAATATAAAATTCGCAAGCGGGACAATTTCTTTTAAAGAGACCCCTATATGTGCTATTACCTTTTTCATAAGCATAGATGGCTAGAAAAAACTGCTTCAATATAAGACAATGACGTAAATATCCTTATGAATGCTTAAAGGATATATAATTATCCGTACTCCGAGTGCGGGCTTTTCTCTCACAAATTGTGCGAAAAATTGTGAGGCAATTTGCGCGGCACATATATCCGACAAGAAATACCGTATAAACTAATGACCCTAAAACTGAGGTAGTAAAATATACTTAATTA